>NW_021629754.1:0-117563 GCF_900700375.1 Denticeps clupeoides | reverse complement strand
CATAGGACTTGTGAAGGCGGGGAACACAGGGAGCCGTGTCAAGCGGCCCAGATTTCTGCACACAGCAGAACCTGAGGAGACCTTGTTTCAGCACAAGGTGTGTTGGATTGCTTAACCCAATTGACATTCCCGGTAAACCCAGTGGTGTTCCTTTTCCCTACCCTTGGTGTCCATCAATTCCATTCCCACCTCGGTCGTGACAAATACATTTGTGAATAAAATAACTCTTACTTTGCTACATTGGTCAAATTCTTACTTTTTAAAAACAATTATTTATGCTCTATTTGCCAGACAGATGCAGCCTGTAGATCTAACGCATGGCTACATTTCACCAATCAGGCGTAGCCATATAGTCACATGACCACACACAAACAAACTCATAACACGGCACAGACACAGAAAAGGCGAATGCGACTGTCTCCAGTACTAAACCCAAACATTACCGAAATTATACAGAATCACAGTCTTTCATAAAGGTTCTTTTTAGTTTTTGTAAAAATGTTAAGCTTAGAAGACCTCTATACATTTTCTGTGGAGGAAGAATTATTTTCTGTGGATTAGTGGTATCATTGAGCTGTTCTGTACATATTCAATTTATTAATGCTAAAACATGTAATCAGCATGTAAAAGTTTGTACACTTATATTTAGTCCATTATCAGAAATACCAGATTTAGCACATTTATATTTTTTTCTGTTTGAAAAAAAAAATTATATATTACAATCCAGTATTCAGTATTAGAGTATGCTTGTCACTACATACTTGAGTAATTTTTTGGATGAGTACTGTTCACTTGTACTTGACTTATTACGTTGGAGGAAGGCTTCTCATACTTGAGTAAAATTGTTGGCTACTCTACCCACCTCTGCGGTTGAATCTCACACATTGTAGAAGTGAGCGCCAGACACTAGTCTGGGAACTTACTCAAATTGGGTCAATGGGCATTTGCAATTAGCAGCTAAATAAATAAATGAGCTACAGAAGCTAATGTGCCAGCATCCACCAGTAATAAATGTACTAAGGACTATCTAGGGCTGTAATTTAGTAGTGCTAAATAGATCGTTGGGCCATTGGGACAAGCTCGCTAATGTCAAAAGTGTCTTTCTGGGTTTTTGGAAACAAACATATGCACACAAGAAAAGGCCGCCTCATTAGTTAACAGTGGCGTAAAGAGAGAGAACTAAATACAAGTCCACCGCGTTTTAATTCGCCATGAATAACGAAAAGACTTCTCTCCAAGCCCAGACTTTTGCGGACGGCAGGACACATATGCGCTCAGTCTCTTCATCATTTTTATCTGTACAGTATCCCCTTCAGTCACAAGTAAATTCATCTGCAAGTACAAGCTCATACCAACGTTTGAAGGGCCACGTCATTAGCACATCATATGCATTTTAAGTGAAAATGAAGAAGCACACATTGGTGCTGCATTACTGCAAAGAACTGGGAAGTCAGGTTACGCTAACAAATCCTTGTCAGAAGTGAATTCTGCAAAAATTTGCCCAGCGAAGTCCAGGTTACCACCTAAATGGGATTGAGAAACATCTAAAGTTTAGACATGCAGGCAACTGTGCTGTTTCTTATTCTTTACAAAGTCGCCCTTAACTTGCAGTTATGGAGCTACATCCTTTATCAGACATATAGCAAGTAAGGGTACTGACCTTTGGCCCTATTGATTTTCTTTTATTATAAAAAAGTTTCAACTTTAAGTGTGTCTGTTCATTGCAATTCCCAAAATGAAATACAGCAATGCAATTAATGCTGCAGAATTTGAATTATACAAGCACCCGTATTTGGGAATATATGTATAATGCACTCTCATTTATTTGGGGTATACTGTAGGTGTCACAAATGCCATGTATGATGAAGGACTTGAAAGTCTTCTGTACTTGAAAGAACCCATCACAGGAATTTTCCCAGGTACTCTTCAATGATTAAGCATCTGCTATCATCTGCCATCTCTCTACGCAAACGTTTGAATATTTTACAGCACACATATCTCGTATGTGTATCACACGCAGATGTCATTGTTCCTGTTCGTTAAAAGAATTTGCCCTCCGTCGCGTTCATATTCCTAACGGAGGCATAATGCGCTACACGCAGGATGTTACCCTCTCATTATCTCATTCAAATGAGGTCTCCGACTGGTGCAAGGAGCTAGATGAAACCATCTGAGGTAGGCGATCCATGGAGATTTGCTGCACAGTACGGCAATCCTTCAACAGCAGAATTCCAGTAAGAAGAGAGAGAGAGAGAGAGAGAGAGAGAGAGAGAGAGAGGAGAGAGAGAGAGAGAGAGAGAGAGAGAGAGAGAGAGAGAGCAGAAGAATGTAGTAATGACAAAATGTAGTATATAACATCCAACAACAGGGGTAAGCAGCGACCCTGCTTTCAGTGGAGATACGGAACTCCAGACATACATTACACACTTTTAATTTTACACAATTTACAGGAGCAGCACAAACAGAAAATCATTTTTGTATTTTTTTTAACAATAACAGACCATTTTTATCACTGCCTGGCTGGTTCTGGAGAATATTGTTTGTTTGTTTGTTGGAATTGTCGGTAATGAAAAGTTAATCAAGTGAGATAATTGAATGCTGTCGAGAGGCAGGCAGGGGAGGAGCGCTACACGTGTGACATTGTTCCTTCATCACAGGGCCCGGGCTCTCTATTTATTCATAAACTCGTCTTTTTTCCCTCCAAAAAAGAATCTGAGGGTAATTTGTATCACTAAATGAATGTCTGGACAAGCTCTAAAGTGGCATCGCATGATGAAGTAGGTGTTTAAGCACTCCAAATACAGAGCTCCAGTGAATGCAATCCACACCCCTCTTTTGCCCCAAACTGTCCGACTGCTGATTACAGAATTGGCTGCTGCGATATTCCATTTTACCCTGGCTGACAGGGCTAGCTTTGAAATGTACAACCGATGCATTATCATTTTCTTTAGATGGCCAACGTTTGAAGATTGTTTTCGCATCTCTGTGCACTTTTTAAACCGAAGTCAAGCTAAACCGTCAGCAGAATAAAATAATGGCGGGTGAGGTGGGCTCAACTTCCTTTTTTGGTAAAACGACACCTCGCCCTCGACTGCGAGTGAGAGGTCCGCAGTTCAGAGGATCAAACGGGAAGGGAAAGGCCGTCAAATCACAACTGTCACACTTCATCATGCTAATGCCTAAAAGTGCTGCTGCAAAGGTTCAAGAGCGACACAGCCATCATATTCCATAGCTGGACTGCTCCCATGAGCATCAATGGTCCTCCTTATTTGTTCAGGCAGAAAACATATTATGTATATAAATCTCATGGGCTATTGGATTGACAAGGGGGTAATTAGACAAACTGAATTGCTGAATATATTTAACCAGAATTCCTGGGCCACAGCATGTATGACACTTTCATTATCATATTTCATAATAGGTTTTAATGTTGTGCTCAGACCTTTACAAATATGCTATATTTATTACATTTTTGAGGGGTACAGTAAGGCAGTACGCATGTCAAGTCAAATTTCAATTAGGCCATAAATCTGGTTGTTTTAAAGGTCCTGAAAATTTCACTTTGTGAGATTATTTAACATTAATATGTCTTCCCCTAGCCTGTCTATGTTACTGCAGTGGCTAGAAATGGTGATAGGTAAAAAGAATGCTTTGGACATTCTGCTTGGCCAAAGCGGCATCTCAGACGGTAGGATCTGGAATTTCTCCATTTAATTTTTAATGTGAAGTGATTGTCACATGTGATACACAGCAGCACAGCACACGGTGCACACAGTGAAATTTGTCCTCTGCATTTAACCCATCACCCTGAGTGGCACCTCAGTGGTATCTTGGCGGATCGGGATTCGAACCGGCAACCTTCTGATTACGGGGCCGCTTCCTTAACCGCTAGGCCACCACTGCCCCATCATAAGGGGAAAGGTTATCTCCCCTTTATGGCTTGCAAATGAAGAGTGAAGTGATTGTCATTTTGAAACACTGCAGCGCAACATATGGTGCACATAACAAAATGTGTCCTCTGCGTTTAACCCATCACCCTTAGTGAGCAGTGGGCAGCCATGACAGGCGTCCAGGAGCTCAGTGGCGGATTGGGATTCAAACCGGCAACCTTCTGATTACTCCGCTTCCTTAACCGCAAGCATTGCTGTTGTTCTGTGATTGGATGTAAAAATGAGAGCAATTGTATTTTTTTTGGTTCTGTAATGAGAGACTGTGAAGAACTAGTTGGATAATTTTTTTTTTTTTCTGGAAAAACGCGGACACAACTTCCTATTTGTGCCAAACAGGAAGTGTTGATGACATTATTTCAGCGAATACCCATGCACTTCTATGGGTCTTCTCTCCTCCTCATTATCATTTAAAGCCACAGACATTGAAATGGCACGTCCTGGGCAAATCTCATTGTCTGACTGGATAAAAGTGGCTGTAATTTCGGAATGAGTCTTTAGATATAGTATTAGGGGACCACTAAGACCTATATAAAAGCAAAAAAAATCATAATAGGGGACCTTTAAAGGTAAAATTATCATTAAAGCTCATTAAATGCTTCATCAGTAGCATATTTAAGGAGCATATTTAAGTGGAACATTCCGTAGTCCAGCAAACACGGTTCACCACTACCCACTTCTGGTAAAGATGACAGAGAGCCAGGAGAAGCCAGGTGGCTGTATGGAGAGTAAGCTACTCATGTTGGTGCAAACGAAAATTAATAATAAAAAAAGTCACATTTAAGAGAAAAAATTCTTCAGCCCACCCAAAAAGGTAATAAAAATATGTAAATGAAAACCAGAAAAGTGCTGAAGTGTGGTGAAGGTGAATCAGAATGGTTTCATTGTACTCCATATGGGCAGATTTTGTGCTACGTCCCCCAGGGATTCATTATGTTTATTCATTATGAGAGGCGGAGAGGGAGAAAAAGTTTCGCTCCAGGCCCAGCTGGTGTGCTCCAAAACTTCTCTTTGGTGACCTCATTTCCTCCATCGCCTCCCCCTTCCCTCCCGCGTTGCAGTGTGTGTTTTGCAGGTGTGAGTGCCCGGCTCAACTTAAAAGTGGGCGCTACGTTACTCATTCAATTATCGCACTTAATTAAGTGCACTCTTGTGTCTGCCTCACCTTATGATGAGGTCACTAAAGTAAACTGCACTGGCGTCGAGTCAGACGTCCCATTCAGTGCATATAAAAGTGCTTATATAAGCAAATGTTAAAAAACCTTTTGTGTAACACCAAGTCAGAGGTAATTAATTTATCAATTAATGTGGATCTAAATTGACTTAAACTTTTTTTTTTTTGGGGGGTTCCAGGAAGACTCAGCATTTAGTTTACAGGGGCCCTGCAATAGGATGTTAAAGAGGGGAGGCATGTTGCTGTCTGATCAATGCTCAGCAGCAGAGGCAGAATTTATAGCCCCGGCATTCTCTGCTTAATTAGCTATATCTCAGAACAAACAAACGGAGGAGTGAGAAAATGTTTCTTAATGTTTCCTAACATCTGAGGAGAACGTTGCGTGATCCATCACTGGGGTTTGGCAACAGCAACTCACTTAATCTCTCATCCTGACATCTTCGCTCACTCGCTGTCGCTCCGACCACTATAACAGTCTCCCAGCGTACCATTTAAAGTGGCTTGATGTGTCCCTGTGTTTGTGAGTGTGGGTGTGTGTGTGTGTGTGAGAGCAGATCAGAAAGTCTGAATCAGAATTCATACAAATTGTGGATTAGACAAAACGATTGCACCATTTATTCCTTGGTTTTGTTGTTCTGAGTAGCATTGATTGACACATGAAGTAGAAGAAAGTGCCTCCTGCTGTGAGGACTTCTGTGATAGATAAAAACAAACATTATTTAATAAAAATAAGTAAAAAAGCTTTAATTAGAATTTACAGAGATTGTGCATATTTGCATGTGAATTCCTCAGTGTCATTATAATTACACTGCTTTCATACACTGCTTTTTGGCCTGCAATGAATCTTAGGTATGCATTTTGCACGTTTATGTTTTTTAAAATTACTGTTTTGTCCCAGATTTCAGCCATAAAAGTTTTGTTGGTCAATGTGGACATTTAGATTAATTATGCTCCATAAATAGACATAATTTCTGTTCAAGCTACCCTTAGGGGATATCATCATGGTGCTATGTAAGGCACTGCGTGTGGGCAGTGTTTGCGAATATCATATTTATAAGTTAGCCAATCAAAATACCATGAAAATCCATGACAATCGATCTTCACGTTTGGTTTAGTACCAGACATGGTCTTGAGATGTCTACAACAGAGATCAGGACTCCATAAAACCCAAGAAACAGCACTCAGACGTTGATTCCATGTTGAAGTGGAAACTTTGTTTGTTTCAGTTCCAGGCAATCGGCAATCGCCTATCGCCAATTTTCAGTTGTTCATTTTCTGTTTTTTTTTTCGGCCCTTTTTGGACTTTTTTGTTCCTTAATATGCCTCGCTTCTGTGTCTCCTTTCCCTGTGAGCCCAGAGTCGTGACATCATACAAAAAGTGACATTAATGAACTTTCCCTTTGCACCATGAAAATTGTCCTTCCACAAATAACAGTTGGGAATTTACTACTCAAATATTCCTGTAGCATGTACATCCTATGAAAAGTGTGAGCAGAAATCTGATGATGATAGTAACAAATTTGCATTAGTTAAACTTAGCTATGCTAAAAAAAATAATAACCTCAGCACCTACCTCACAGAAAGCCAACAACAGATAAAAAAGAAAGATTAAATAACTTACTACTTTTCCAAAAGCAGAAATGTTTATGCCATGACTAGTGATCTTTACATGTTGACATCAGCATGTCATTTGGATGTGGCTACAATCATTTCCTTTTCACTGATTAGTAAGATTCTATATGTTTTTGGGACAACATATTGCAACCCGTATGCATACTGGGTATACGGGGACCCGTTCAGTAACTGGGCATGCTGGCACCGTACAGACGCTGACGATTTACTGCTTAATGCTTTCTATTTTGCCAGGCAATATGAACATTCAGATGAAGGACATGCTTGTCCAGGTTGCAATGCCACATTTCCTATCCCAGCGTCTGCCAAAACAATGCATCTATAAATTAAAAAAGCTGAAGCTGTCAGAATACATCAAATAAAATAAATGAAATAAATGCTACTGCCCTGTGCAAAAATAATAGCAAGCAAATCTGCTGAATATTATGGGTCAAAAATGCAATTGGGAGACTTAAGGAAATAAATGTTTTTTTCCTATTACTAAGAATTCTTAACTATAATTGTTCAAAAATAAGTCATATCATGCCATGAAACTTTAACATAGTGATGCAATAGAACTTTTTTGTACGCTGTTCACACTATTAGGGATTTAACGTTCATCCAACTGGAGGGCCGAGGCAATGGCGACCACCCAAGCTGATATTATTCGCACTGACATACCACGGTCGCGTGCCTGGCTTTCAGCAAGGGTTCGTATCAAAGGGCATGGCTCCCACAGCCTGACCGGAGTCCCTGGTATTGCGCAGGTGGTTGCATGTGCACCTCCAGTCCACCAAAGGTCACGCTGTTGGTGCCGCATAGTCAGCCAGCCACAGTTAATGGGCACCCACCCAGAACCACATGCTAAGTCGTCATTGTCCTATCGGCCAGGCCAGAAGGCTGCTCCTGCGGCTTATGCTGCAGAGAACAACACTAACCTGTGTCCAACACTGCACCTGCTGCTCTTACACTGCTCCCAGACGGCTGTCGCTGTGGCAACTTGTGGAACGTTCCAGCATTTTCCCGGTCCAAGTCTGCAGCCCCTGACTGTGCAATTCCTTTTTGCAGCACATAGAAATTTTAACAGCAGCGGCAGATTTTGCTGAACCTTTTTCATACCTCTACAGTGCACTCCTTCGTCAAAACCATCCGGACAGTCTTTTGCCCCGTTGCAAAGCTTGTTGAAGTGGATGCATTTCCTCGTTCCAATGCACTGTATGTGATTAAGCGGACATCGGACTCTCACTTCTTCAGGACCTGTAAAACAGATAATCGTGTCACACTTCTTTACCTGGGCAAGAAAATGGCCATATTTATACAATTTTGACTGAGTAAGAGGACAATATCTCACCATCATGTCACTGTCAATCATCTAATTAAATGTAATATTGTATTTTTTGCAAAAATAAGTTTATAAGATACCTTCTCCTTGAGCATCTCATAAGGCGGTTTTAAAGAAGCATACATGTGCCAAGAGTTGTAACATACTAGACAACTGATCTCTCAGTTTCGAACCTAGACAGAAACATCAGTCAGCATGTCATTCTGTTTCTACTGTTTCACTGAGCAGTAGCCTCTGTTGACGATGCCTCATTGGTTCATTGATTCTGCTCAAAACTGGTGGAAACACAGGATGGTTCAAACAATCCACTTCAAGGAATCCGTTCTCTGGTGAAACGTCCATAATTACAGAATGCAAATGAATTTATTTACGGGCACGCAATATTCATAACCTGCTGAATCCAGATGCAGAGCCCATCTCATGGGAGATCATGCAAACACACCGACACACACACACACACACACACACACACACGCACAGACAATGCCTGTGCCAGGATTCAAACTGACAATCTTAAAGGTGTTAGTCCATGATGCTAACTGCCATAACTGCATGTGACCCACTCAATTATTTTTATTATAAATAATTATAATAATAACCACCAGGCATCAATAGTACATTCAAACATGTCAGCATGAAAAAAATCAAAATAAAGTCAGTGACAAACGGCAGCGTTCCACTGCAACGCCAACGGTGTCCTGCTGTCCAGGCGACGTGACGGGTTATGGGAACAGCCCTCATCAGTTAACGGCAGCAGCATCAAAGATGCAGTGAGGTTGGACAGAACCCCCCACCCCACCCCACCCCCATCCCCGCCCACACCTCCTTAACAAAGCGAACTGCAATATATTTCAGTTGTGCTGACACGCACAGTCCACGCGTTTCCAATTACATCTGCAAGACCGGGAGCTGCTGAAAATGCATCAGTGACCTCAGTGCAACCATGATAAGTTAATAATAATAATAATAATAATATTAAAAGGGAAGTGATATTTGCTGCAGTGTTAGGCTACACCTACACCTCAGAAATCCAATAATGCTGAAGACCTTGCAATTATACACCTTTTTATTGTTTATCAGATGCTGGCTTGAATTTCTAATATTTCTAATAAGTTCTGATTTCTGCTCTGTTATTTTAACACATAAATTGATAAGCAAGCTTTTCACATCACAGAACAAACCAAGAAAAATAGATGCTTTTTTTTTTTTGCAAATGTGTTTATAGTTGATGCCATTGTTCCTCACGCTCAACAGATGTTCAGCAGCACACTACATGACAGAAAGAAAGTGCAAGCGTGTGTGTGTGTGTGTGTGTGTGTGTGTGTGTGTGTGTGAGGAAAAACTTTGCGCCTGTTTAAAGATTCATGAGGCGCGCAGGTGACCCTCATCGGCTAAGCAGCCATGAGAGCACATAAAACACGTGTGAGCGGACCGTCCACCGCCACGACACCAGTATCAATTACTTTAACTGCAACGCAGCCACTTAGTTGCTGATTTACTAGCCACGTGACGGGGCCTGCAACAAATCTCCGGCGCTCCGCGGGCCTTAACGGGGACGCGCGGAAACATCCCAATGTGGACTTATCCGCCGCCTTTCACTTAAACTTCACGAGGTAAAACGATGGCACGATTAAAGCGGCCATTAAATCGCAGCCTGTCATCTTTGCCACCCTTAAAGCGCTGGCTGATTGGGCCAAAGCAGATCAATCTGCGTTGAGACAACAACGATGAGGCTGTTTATAATGACAGAGCGTTTTCTTTGCATCTGCCACCATCCCTAAGGAGGTCGGGCGGTTAAAACCGATCAATTGGAAATGGTATTAACACCACACGCTCATATTTCATACGTGATCAATGATTTCATGTTCACGTGCTGTTTGTTCCAGCAAACAGTGGAACTAAATGGCGATTTCATTTCTGAGGATTTCATTTCTTGCTTCAAATATGTTTATTTTGGTGACACAAATTTTAAGGGATCTGATTTACACATCATTCCATATAAATGCACTTTAGCCTAAACAGAAATTACATTGCAATCAAACCAAACGTATTCATTTATTTCAATTTGGCTTGACAGAACAAATTAAGAGCTTGTATTTGTGTAAACTTAATTTAGATATAAAATTTGGACTTATTCTTTTTCGCAGAAAAAGAAATTACCATCTTGCACTGTAATTACTGTAATTACTGTACTGTACAATTACTGTAATCACACGCTGTTTTCCATTCCTCAGCGTATTCTCTAATTCCCTCAAATACTTTCTCTCCGTTCTTTGCTATTAGTAGCTTCAGGAAAGATTAGTTTTTGCATATTTGGTGCAAACTGTCATAGGAAAAAAATAATAAGACAACCCTACTTAATGACACTAAATTTCTAGTAAAAATTTACTCTAGAACTGGTGCTATAAAACATACTTAGAACACACCTTATTTACATTTACAGTATTTATCAGATGCCCTTATCCAGAGCAACTTACAGTTACAGGGGACAGTCCCCCTGGAGCAACTTAGGGTTAAGTGTCTTGCTCAGGGACACAATGGTAGTAAGCGGGATTTGAACCCGGGTCTTCTGGTTCATAGGCGAGTGTCTTACCCACTAGGCTACAACCACCCCTCTTTACATGTTTTCAAATTACAATGCCAGCAGTTTCTATTTAATGTTGATGCATATGATGCATTTGTGTCCATAACTGAGTCTAATATTCCACAGGCTCATTATGTCTAGTTAACATAGTAACCCCCCCTCCCCCCAGCCTACCCCACGCCCTGACATCACATATCACCATCCCAATAAAACAAGCCTTGTCATTTACATCATTACATTTACAGCATTTATCAGACGCCCTTATCCAGAGCGACTTACAATCAGTAGTTACAAGGACAGTCTCCCAGGAGCAATTTAGGGTTAAGTGTCTTGCTCAGGGACACAATGGTAGTAAGTGGGATTCGAACCCGGGTCTTCTGGTTCATAGGCGAGTGTGTTACCCACTAGGCTACTACCACCCAGGCAACTTCCCCTGAATCATTTACACATCGCAAAGTGATCGAGGTCTAATTTAATCAGACGAGGGAGAGGAATGAATATTCAGCAGGCAGCTCGTGTCCCATGCACCCGCACGCAGATGGTCTCTGTACAGCTGAGGGATGATGGGAGATGATTCAGCCAGACACCGCAGTCCGCGACACCTTCTTTTAAAATGGAAGAAATTGTATATTTAAGCAACAGGGACATAAATGCAGGGGAGAACAGGGGAGAACTGCCATACCTCTAAAGCAATATCTTACACTCAGTAAAGCTATAATATGCATTATTGCCAGAATCCGGTCTGGAAGGGGCTACTCCGGATCCGGAGTTCGGATCGTAGCTTTGTGTTGGTCCTGAGTCATTATGTTTCCTGATTGCTTTCACCTCTGCCTGCATGTATAAAGCTGCCCTGTTCGGGTCGTTGTTTGGTGATGTTTCCCCTGTCCTGTTCACCATCTAATAAATCCACTGTAACGTGACATCATGCGTATGTGTCCTCCTTCCTCGCCATGTCCAGCCAGCATGACAATTATGCCTATACACACTAATACCTTGATGGAATTAGGTTTGAAAATTGTGAGTTTCAGGGTGGTAGTAGCTTAATGGGTAACACACTCGCCTATGAACCAGAAGACCCAGGTTCAAATCCCACTTACTACCATTGTGTCCCTGAGCAAGACACTTAACCCTGAGTATCTCCAGGGGGGGACTGTCCCTGTAACTACTGATTGTAAGTCGTTCTGGATAAGGGTGACTGATAAATGCTGCAAAATGTAAATGTTTTGACTTTTGGCTTTCAGATCACTGAGAAGAAATGATCAAATTTGAATATTTGAAAACCTAATGTTTCTTTGTAAGATGTATATATGCAAAAGGGAGGTTAAATGTACCCAGCACATCTGAAATGAAGCCCATTGAGATTTTCATGAAACAAAGGTGCAGCAATTAAAGTTCAAAAGTTCTCCCCTGCATGAATTTCAAGGAAAGCCTCGGTTCTCTGCTGTCCTGCCTATTGTTAATGTGGCCTTCGAGAAAAATGCTAATATGGACCTTCAATTAAGCACTGCAGTAGGCGATATCTTCCACACAAGGGTCTACAAAAAGAAAAGAAAAATCAAATGTTTTACAGCGAGCAGGGGGCATATCAATGAGAGCAAAGTGTCTGGCACATAAAAAAATAAATGCTCTCAAAATATCACTGGTTTTCGCCTATTCATAAAGTTAAATGAACAGAGGCCCTGGCTCTGTCTCTCCAATCTCTGTCACATCTCTGCATATTACTTTTAATTAAAGAAAGCGTGATGATATTTACCCACGTTCAGAGACGCGAACGAGGAGAATTCTGATGGGACCTGCTAATCCCCCTGTTATCTGCAATGAAAGGCATCTGGGTGAAATTTCAGCTGCGGCGTTCGTTCTGATTATCACTTTAATCAGAGCTGAGCACTGGGTATGAGAAATATATACTGGGTCCTTCTCAGTCAAGCTAATGATCAGAGCGAGACATCTCACATCCTCTCTAGCAGACCCCATGTGCTCTCTCTGTAATGATTTTAGCCACAATAGGCCACAGTTATTGAATATCAAATGCATAAACATACATACATGTATACATACACACACACACACACACACACACACACACATACACAAAGCCATGACCAAAAGTGAATGACACAAATTCTGTTGTTTTTAAAGTTTGCTGCTTCGGTTTTTATTCTGACAATTTGAATATAATCCAGAATGTTTTCCACTGCATTTCCACTGCACTTCAGACCTGCCAAAATAGGACCTCGTAAACACAGGTGAGAGTGTTCCTCTGATAACCATGGCAGTCATCATCGTGTTGCATAAAAGATGCTTCACCGGCAAGGATATCACTTAGAAGATTGCACCTAAATCAACCATTTATCATATTACAGTGATACAAAGTGAGTGATTGTCACATGTGATACACAGCAGCACAGCACATGGTGCACACAGTGATATTTGTCTTCTGCATTTAACCCATCACCCTGAGTGAACAGTGGGCAGCCATGACAGGCGCCCGGGGAGCAGTGTGTGGGGACGGTGCTTTGCTCAGTGGCACCTCAGTGGCACCTTGGCGGATCGGGAATTCTGATTACGGGGCCGCTAGGCCACCACTTCCCCTCGAAAACTTCAAGGAGAGAGATTCAAAAGTTGTGAAGAAGGCTTCATGGTGTCCAAGAAAGTCCAGCAAGCGCCAGGACCGTCTCCTAAAGATGATTCGGCTGTGGGATCGGGGTGCCACCAGTGCAGAGCTTGCTCAGGAATGCCAGCAGGCAGGTGTGAGTGCATCTGCACCCACAGTGAGGCAAAAACTTTTGGAGGATGGCCTGGTGTCAAGAAGGGCAGCAAAGAAGCCACTTCTCTCCAAGAAACACATCAAAGACTGATTGAGGACTGGGGTGAACTCCTGCAGAGAGTAAATTCTGCAAAAAGGACTGGGGTGAAGTCACTGTCTCTGATGAATACCCTTTCTAATTGTTTAGGGCATCTGGAAAAATGGTGGCGGGGGACAAACAAAAACCCACAAATTCTGACAAACTCCAAGCCCTGATTATGGAGGAATGGGTCGCCATCAGTCAGGATTTGGCCCAGAGGTTGATTGAGAGCATGCCAGGGAGAATTGCAGAGGTCTTGAAAAAAAGGCAAACACTGCAAATATTGACTGCATTCACTTGATGTAATTGTCAATAAAGGCCTTATAAAATGTTTGTAATTATACTTCAATACACCACAGAAACAACTGACAAAAAGATCCAAAAACACTGAAACAGCCAAATGTATACACATACACGCACACACACACACACACACACACACACATATATATATAAAGGAAGTATAGACAGTTGTTGCTTCAAGTCTCAGAAAATGTTTCAAGTCTCAGATGTCAGAAAATATCCATTGATGCTTGCAGATTGTCACGTCTGCGCCGACTCTGCCCCCCTCTCCCTCCACTGAGTAGGAGCAATGTCTGTGTTTCTGGCCTGTCAGTAATACAGTTGACTAGGGGTGTTAGAAAATATCGATACGGCAAAATATCGCGATATTTTACATGGTGATATTTGGTATCGAAACAGGGACATCAAATCTCAATATTTTGGATACATATTTCCTCAGGGTGGTGCTGCTGAGCGTTTTCTTTAGTGAGATCAGCAGAGATGAGAATCAGTGTTCGACTACGACCTCCACTCCTGTAGGTGGCGCTGTACAGCTGGGTACTTTGAATTACTGCTTGGCGTTTCAGGCAGAGTGAAACCGCAAAACATGACAGACTGATCACAGCATATTGTATTTAAGCTCTGTTTTTTTAATTTTCAGTGAACTATTGAAGTATGTACAGTATCACAATATATCGCGATATAGTTGCATCGTGACCTGTGTATCGTGATATATATATCATATCGTGAGATCCTTGCCAATATACACCCCTACAGTTGACACATCAAAGTATGTATGCAGCCCCAGAGCCAACCCCCCCCCTGGATGATGACCCTGGATGGCTTAATGATCCCGCATGGGCTC
Organism: Denticeps clupeoides; assembly: GCF_900700375.1. NCBI lineage: Eukaryota > Metazoa > Chordata > Actinopteri > Clupeiformes > Denticipitidae > Denticeps > Denticeps clupeoides. The sequence continues at coordinate 102,912 of NW_021629754.1, read as the reverse complement.
CAGGACCCTGGTGTGGATCAAGTGGTTATTGAAAGTTTTGCTCTAGAATCAATGCTGATCCAGAAGTGATCATTGGTGATCCAATAGTAAAAAACCTTTCCAACGATTTACTTTGTTTATAAATAAAGTGGAATTTTTCCATTTAAAATCAATCATAACAATGTTTATCTGATTATCGATGCATGGAAAATGCATCAGGCCTAGGACCCAAAATCCTGTCTCCTGTGCTCTTACTTTCCCTAAATAGGCTGTGATGCATCCGTGGATAATTGTCCTGTTCTAAATGATTATTAGGACAAACACAATTGGCAGCGTTCCTGCACGCTTATCTAACATATAAGCCCTAGTGAATCAACATCATTTGGTAATGATATAAAGGCTCACAAAACAGGATTTAGTCAAGATACAGAGCCACAAACATGAACACACACTTCCCAGAACAACTTTGATATTCACTATATCTTAAATGGCTTTCCACTTCTGTCATTATTACAGCGTGACTGCAGCAGTTTGGCTATCTCAGCACAGCAGGTTCTGGGGAAGTTACACAGCTCATGTGTAACTTACAAAATCGAATGCCTCTTTGTTTTACATTTGCTAGCTTACGTTGACGCTCTTGGCCAAAATGTGACAAAGGTGTGACCCACAATTTGGAGTTTTTGGTCTTCCACATGCACCCCGGAGCTCATGTTGCCATTTTTGTTTAGTTTTTAGTCCTCTTGATTAGTTTTTGTCCTCTTCAGAAGGACAAAATCTGTCTGTTTGCTCCTACTGAATCGGCGAATCGGAAAACCTGTGTCATTCATGCTTAGCTCCAAATGTGAGAGCAACTTCCTGCGGGCCTGGCTAGTCACACACTGACTGCCACTGCGCTCTTAACTCACACAATATACATGCAGTATACAGGCATGCAGAAGGGGTCAATGTCTGAAAACACCCATGCATTATGAAAGGTGTGGTCGGGACAGCGCTTTGGTCAATAAAAGGGGATTGCTGGCTCTGCGTCAACCCATGAATTCTAACAAGGCTCCGTTGCCCGAGCCGCCATTCTCGCCGAAGCCTTCCATGCATTCCGTCCAGGATAATTTTCTGTTTACTGAAACATGCCACAGTCTGGTCCACTGAGCAGATACTTAAGCTTGCAGCACATACCGCCAGTACTGGCAGGATTAGAAATGTCTGTGATAGCTGCCGGTGATTTACGAATTACATATTATGACCAAATAGCTTTTTTCCCTTTATCTATTTATACATTGCACTGAGAGAACTGGTGGAAGAAAAAAAAAACTCAGACACACGCACACACACACACACACACACACACACAGCCTCAAGCTCACTGTACTATTCACTTCCCTACATTGACCATGTACTCACACTAAATCACAGTATGGATTTAATTAAAGTCGTTCATCATCACATAGTAATATAATCAACATCAGATGAAATGGGCCTGTCACTATAGCAGATCGGACCCATATTCCAAAGTACAGACTGTTAATACATCAAATTCTAAAGCATTCACTGTACAATAACACGTCCATACATCACCCTCGGCACCCAGCTGAGGGAGACCGGGCTCAGACACGCTTACACCTCACGCAAGTTGAGCACTGCACCGCCATCGCCAGACTGCATCCGTGCCCTCTTTATTGCTATAGCTATTATTTCTATAAATCCTTCTTTTTCAGTGCCATATTGCTATTAATACTTTGCACATTAATTAACATCCCGATTGCACTTCCAGCAATTAAACAATTACAATGTAATATACACATGGCTAGATGGGGATTCTCTGAAAATGATTTGCTAATTGTCGGAATGCAATTAACATGCTATTTACAAAAGCATCAGCACATGTTCTTTTCCCTGCGAACAGAAGCCAAAAGCAGGGGACATATTTTACTGCATTGTTTTGAAGCCTGCCAGTCCATTACTGAGGGGACAGATATACTGCTTAGCTGAATAACCCCTGGCTCCTGTCCAATCCAATAAACCTCGGGACCACGCGCACCGCCTACTCTGCATGGAGAACTGTGGCCGATCGTTCGGCAGATCCGCGGTGGCGCATCATTCTCCCTGCCCTTCCTTCCAGTTACGCTGGTATTTCAGGGATTGTGGTGAAGTTTGCTTTTCTGGAAGACGTCTTTCTGCACAATTTAAACGGTTTACATTTCAACACAAGAGTTAGTTCTATTTGGAAGCAGTAAAAGCTTTCATTTGATTTTTCAAACTGGACACGAGCACGGCACTACGTGCTGAGTTGTGTGAGTGTGTGCAAAGACATACATAAACAGATAAAACAATGAAGAGCTGCTTAGTAGTTATTGGTTTCAAGAAGAACTGAAACTAACTAAGCTCTTAAGCACAAAACTTTCTCATTATAGATTATTCAAACCCACACCCGTCATTAAAGATTTCATTCATTCCTTTTTTATCAATTTATGTTAATCCTTTGACCTTGTCCTTTTGATGCCTTTGACCTTGTATTAGCAAACAAGCCCCATGCTTAATGCATACTGCTGCACATAGTGCCAGTGTAAAAATAGTGCCCTATACCTTGATTTCACCGAAAAAGTCATCCTTCCACTTGAAAGAAATATCCAACCACAGCCCTTTCCATTGCAAACAGTCCTGCCATCCGCACCTCCCATGTCAGGCTTCCATGTGCTTTCCTCATCCCCAAGAGTCAAAGCACAGAATGTACCAGCATAAAGTTCTTTGAAATCTCAGCAGGGGGCTAATGTAGACTTTAGTAGTTTGATGCTGCGCGATGGCACCATGACAGGGAGCTTGTCACGTTCTGAAATTTGCTCTTTCAATGGGCTACAGGTGACAAGTGCGTGATTTTTAGCTGCATACAAAACCAAAGCTGGGAGGATAAGATGAAAAGAACAGTCAGATTGAGAGAGTGGAAGCGAAAGACACACCGTCGAAGCTAATCCACTTCTGTCTGCGTTAAAAAAATCTTCGTACGGGGGTCTGCACATCACGCTCACTAATGATGGTGTGTTGACAGTGTTTGCATGGTTGTCTATGGGGCACCTGATTTTCCCATTTGCACTTAAACGCTTTTTTGAGTCCTTTGTATTATCATCTCACTTTCAGCACAGAACATCATTAAGGAGGCTGAAATAATGCAAAATGTCAGAGCGCTACACTTTGTTGAGTGCCGGTGTCAACAACACGGAAAGTGCAATTTGCTTTTACCTTGTAAAATTGAAAGCGTGACGGAAAGCTACACTACACAGTTGCTCACTGTGTACACCGTTCACTTTTCGTTTTTCACGGAATTCACCAAAATAGGAAAAATGTACCTCTGACTAAAAAGTGCTTCTGTCCCAGTAATGTTAAGTTAATGTTTAAATGTGTGGGTATAAAAATGTTATAATGTTTTTTTTAATAATTCTGACTTATATGATTTGCACTTTTAAATAGTATTTGTTGGGAAGATGATAACGTCACTACTGCCTACAACCATTGCACATTATTGTAAATACACTGATAAAATGTGACCAGCTCTCATTCTTGCAAGAGTGGGCCTCATTCATAATTTGTAAACCTATTTGTTTTACATTTTGCCATTCACAAACATTTTTTTAAAGTTCTTTAAATGCTATTCAAAAAGGGACATGGGCTTTGACTGCGTTTGACTGCGGTGGCTGGACACGTGTCAGCATAAATCCAGTTGGAATTGCTAGATAAGCTTCCTGGTATAACTGAATATACCAGATATTTTTTCTCTGTACAGCAAAAAGTGGTTTATAATTGAACAATAAATAATAGATCTTTGTGTTTGATGTACACCAAGTGTACATCTTCATGTAACTGTTTCATGTACTGAAATACAGCCATGAATGTGTTTGAGTGAACACAGACATTCATGAATTTTGTGACTTAAATCTTTGAAAACCTGCCTCAAAGAGTTTGTGATGACTGACCATGATCTCTGGCTGAATAAATTTGACTTTGAAAGAAGAAGAATGGAGACTGCACAGATTGATGAGTATGTATTGCTAGGGTACTTCATGCATAATCCTGTTGAGATGATTGAGATGACGGGTATTGGGCTTGAAGTGTTATAGCCATTTCTAGCTTGTATGATTTTTAAATAATTAGTTTATGTTATCTATGTGGAAGAGTGACATAATGATTTAATGTAATGATTTTACATCATTAAACCTCTATGCTGTTTCTTGGCTTGAAGGTGTGTTGATGTTAGTGTGTTTGATGTTTGCCCAGAAATTTAAAGCACCAAGCTCACCATTATCCAATGACGGATCTACATTACATTATATAGCTCACATTTTATACACGTGTACTACACGCTCTCTCACTTACTTTCCATAGTCCTCCTCAGGGTCGAGGCTGCTCTACACCACCCCAGAACACTGGCCAATGACGCCAGCCCACCACGCCAGCGCACACATACCATTCACTCACACACTATTGACAACTCAGGGAAGTCAATTCATCTAGTGCCTTTGGACATGGGAGGAAACTGGAGGACCCAGAGGAATCCTGTGGCAACATGGGGAGAGTATGTAAACTCCACACAAGGTCAGAGCCTGAATTCGAGCTCAGGAGAGGCCATGTTGCCAACCTCTGCCAAAGTCATGGCATATTATGCATTACAAAGTTTAGAAAACAGCTTCCAGACATGGCCCCGTTGAACAGGCCTGTTTCTGTTTTGTGTGTTTGCCTCTTTTTTTTCCAAAAGCAGATGGTACAGGCCTCAAGAAAGGCATGGACCCAATCCAAAGTGGGGGAGAGGCCGTGGCTAAATTAAAAGGATCTTTTCCAGCACCCTGCTGTGTCATAAGAAACGTAAATCCCCACAGAGCAAACATGCAGAAAAAAAATAAAAAGAAAGAAAAATGAATAAAAATGAGCAAAATGACAGTGAATACTGAACAAAAATGTCCAGGCAAGACTATTTTTTTCAGATTTAAATAACAGTTTTAAACAGTCAAAGAACTTGCAAATCTACTGGTCACAGTTTATCTAATTAATTCACCATTAAAATCAGCTTGCAGAATTATTCTATAAGCTGATTCATAACTGATCAATTATTTGTGGAGAGACAAGATTTTACACAAAATCTCCATTGGAATAAAAACTGAATTTTTTAGTCAGTTCGCACAGTTCCTGTGAAGCCCGTTCGTGCTGACATTTTGCTCACATTGAAAAAATGTAATTGAACCATTTCCGCATGCTAAAACCCACTACCTTTCTCCACTGGAATTCATTTTTTTGCGGACACACAGAAAATGCGTGTGTTTCAAATGTGTTTCAATGGGATTGCATGCCCATGCAAGCGAGTATCTTTTACCAGGAAATAGTACACTCTCTGCGTCCACGCAAACAGGTCGATCGGAATCCTCACTCAGAATGAATTCATTTGGAGCGGAATAAATCTCTGCATGAGTCCAGAACTCAGCGTCAAGGGATGAGTCACTGATATTCCGCTTACTGTCTGCGTGGCGGAAAGTCTGAATGAAGACGGGGCGATCGATACGCTAACAAATGTTCATGGGGGCGATGTTTCTTTTTTCGAGATGTAACTTAGTGCTCAGCAGACAATGCAGAAGAGAAGGGGCCTAAAACGGCTTTTAATGTAAGCGGCCGTTTGAATTCATAAAGGCAGGCTTGTGACATCCCAACTCACAAAGAGGAAGTGACGGGCCACATTCAGTGGTGTTCAGGTAAAAAAAAAAAAAAAGCTGAGGCTGCAGGTTCCATCCGGCGAGCCTCAGCAGGCTGCTGTCCAAACACGTCTAATATAAGCGGCGGCTGGCATGGGAGTGCACCTATCATAACCAGAACCTATAGTATTTCCTCCTAATCGGAGCGGACATTGATATTTAAAAGGCTGCCAGATGAAAAGGCTCCTATCTAATTGAGTCAGCGATTCTGGTGATCCAACAGATGCCGCTGCCTTTGAAGCACACATTCAGCGAAATGTTCCCCCGTGGCAGGTTTATCCAAGAAGAGGGGTTTGTTATGTATATATAAGGACACTCAAAGGTTTGGGTCAAGCCCAGGGGCAGCCTTGGAGATAAATATTACATCATGCAAAATGGTTGTCCTTCAGTCCAATAACAAGATGCCGCGGCACATTGCCTCTGAAAGCTCCTTCCTGCAGGTGCCAATTCTCCCAGGGAATAGACACATTTACAATCCATTTATTTCAATATGAGCCAGGACAGGGAAAAGGTACCCTGAGTAGAGTGCACATAAAACAGGAAACAGCTACTCCAGCTTGCCGTTAATGCAAACGGCGTGCCAGGATGAGTCTGCCGCAGATGTGGCTAGATGCCGACATTAACCATGCCATGCGGCATCAAGTTAGGGCTGGGCAATATAACACAAATCTCATATCCCTCTGACGTGTATGTATCATGACAGAGTACAAGCGGAGTACCTTATATTTTTGAGAATATGATTTAAATTAATTCATTAAAAAAAAAAATCATTCTTTACATGTTTTCTCATGCGTGTAGCATTACAGAGGTATTGAAAGGAGTCACCTTCTTTGAAATATCCCCATTAAGTTGGTTCCAGATTCAAATGAAAAAACACACACAAGTTCATATAAATTATTTAAAGAAATTCTGCGATGAATGAAGGAACACCCCCCCTCCTAAACCATATTTGCCCATTCATTCAGGTGTACGTAAACCTCCTTTACATGGTTACTGGCTTGTGATCAGTTGTAATCAGTGTGATTAGTTAAGCATAAGAACGTCATTCCCTTGCTTGGAGTGCAACTGAAAGCCACTGATGTCATGTATAGATTCATGGACATAAGACCGGATACAAAAAAGGAATTCCCAGAAGAACCCATAATGAAGAAGCGGACAGTTTTTTGGTACTTCTAGGACCCTCCCTGGATCCGGCCGTTGCAATAACTGGATGGGAGTGCCAGGAGGAACATGCTAAGAGATGTTACCAATGGCCACTTTAAAGGAGTCACAGTTTTTGATGGCAAAGAGTAGTCATTGTTTGCATGTGACTACTATTTCACAAGCGTTTTGTGAAAAAATGTGATTTCTTTGAGAGGGACGCAAGAAAAAAAGCAACTTCTCAAGCAAGGATCGATTTGAATACACTTTGAAGATTCTCCTGTCAAATGAAGGAAGGTTAGATGAGGCTAAAATCAAACAATACCAAATGGTAAAGCACGGAGGTGGTAGCACCCTATTGTGTGGGTGTTTCTCTGCAGAAGGGCCTGGGGCTCTGCCTCAGGGTAGAAGGAAAATGGATGGATTTCATAGCGAAAAGAGAAAGAAGTGAAAATCTGTGGAAAGATATGAAGATAGCAGTCCCCCAACAGTATCCATCCAGTTCGACCAACAGTAGAGCGGGCAAACTTTGCTCAGTCTAGATGTGCAAAGTATTTTCAATTTAGGCTGTAAAGCTCCAGAAGTGGATGATAAAATTGGTTGAAGAACAATCTTTCTTTTGCCCCATACAGTTTGAGCCCATGGAGATCCTGCTTTGAACCCTCTCCTTTCTTCACAGTGTGCGTTGGAGAGGATGAGGATGATCACCTGTGCTTGGTCAGGTCGAGCCAAATCACTGGCATTTCACGCTGACTCGCCCCACTCTTTGAAGGCCACTGTTGACCCTTTACGGCCCACTGATCCCTGAAGCATGAAAACTTAATGGAAAATATAAAAAGAAAATAAAAAGATGTGACCTCCTGGACACCAACAAGAAAAAAAAGAAAAAACAACAGAACCAAACAGGGATCTGTTGTTTTTTCACTGGGTCCAGGAATTAAAAGAACATTCTAGACTTCCAACAAGTAAGATTCTCTCAGGGAGATATCCATGAAGCACAAGCTTGGTGTGATATAATGTTATAAAAAACAAAGCACTGCAGATGGACTCGTTGCTGCCATTTAGGCCTTCCTGTACCCCAACTCACAGAAGTATCTGTTTTGGGGGCGATAACAAACCAGCAGAAAGCAAGAAGTTGCCTTCTTGTTTTCCGTTCTAGCAAAAAACTGTGTGGTGATGCTCAGGGAGCTCCAGGATTGGCACTCCAGTTCCTTTACTTCCACCTTATTACTGGAGAAGTGGGCTACCTCCCAGCTCCCCTGATAACCCCAGCCGCCTGCCTGATCCCTGGGGCTTCCCGGTGTTTGGCTCCAGCCAGTTCCCCCTCTGGCCGTATGGCAGCTCAACACACAGCTGCCCCTCCCTGGAGGACATGGCAGGCAGTGATTACATTTCTCGTTCACAGTGGCAGAATTTGGACACACAGATGCTCACATGCATCCAAGAAATGGGATCAGGTTTTAAAAAAAAGGGAGGCATGACTTACATGGGAATCAGGACATGTTCTCACCAAATCGCAATTTATTCATCTGGTGTTTCAGTGACTAATACATTTATTCCCCGTTGCTAGAATCAAGATATAATGCTAAAATGTCGTTGGCTAGACTGAAAAAAAAAAATCTAAAGAAAAAAGACAAAATGCTTATAGAATTATACAAAATGCTTATAGAGTTATAAAAAAATGCTTATAGAATTCTAAAATAAAAATAGAAAACTTGTTTTTCATGTAAGGCAGTGTTTTTGGTGCATATCATTAACACCAGGCTTTGGAATAGTTACTTGTCAGCAGCAAGTGAACAGTAAGGAACTCTGCCTTATCACTAAAGGACCAGTTTATGATCTCCAAAACAGGTCTTGTGATGTAAGCATGGGATGGTCAGTGATGGGAGAGAAGTTCAGTTTATGGATTTTTTTCTCTTTGTTTGGACGGGACAAACAACTGAAAAGATGTCAAAGGAAGGTCAATACTGCAGAAGCCCTAAACAAACTTGAGTGCAGCATTTACATAAATGATACGTAAAAAATTGTTGTAGACTACTAACCATAAATTCCGGACTATAGTCCACCTATATATAAGCCACACCTACTCATTTTTAAAAGGAAAAAAGCTGCAGGTGTCCCCGTTAAAACATCAATTATTAACAGAGCAAGATGTTACAATTTTAATTAAATAAATGTAATGGTAATATCCACCACTACATACATACTGCACATGTTTTTTTCCAGAACAGTGCTTTTAACAATACTAGAGTACTTGTCTTCAGTATAGGAATCGAATAGCCTCAAGGTATGCTTCATCACATGATGTAAAATACAGGAACCTACCAGCAAAAGTCATTGATGCCGAGCTTATTGTTAAGTCGTTATATGTCCATCATTGGAGTTTGAACATGTCGCGTGGTACAGGGAAGTGTATATACTATTGAGCTTGGGCTGTTGTGGGGAGCATTAATACTTGCCGTAACATAGTGACTTTTCCCCGTTAAGACACTTCACGATGACACATCCGCACTTGGGGTTATCTGGCTGCGTTTTGGCAAGGTCAAATGTGTTGGCAGCAGGAAGCCACAGTTTTCAGTGCATAAGAAAAAATGTGTGACTTTACGGTACTAAAGTACGGTACTCCCTTTCACTGTTCATTGATGGCAAAAAAAAGTGAGGAATAGTTTGAGGACTATCACAACTTCCCCAGATCTCAAACAAAGCACATGTGGGATGTGTGAAAAAAGAGAGAAAAAACTATTCACAGGATTTAAAGGACCTACTTCTAACATATCAGTACCAGACACCATTCATCCATTCATTCATTCATTCATTCATTCATTCATCACTGTGACTTTGGCAATAAAAAAGCACACTGATTATATTCCATTTCCTATCAATACATAATCCAAGATAATGAGGCACTCAAAATTCCCATGATAAATATTCATAGCTTCCGCTCGGACTTATTATAAATAAACGGAGCCAAACTTGATTAATCTAAATGATAATGCAATGCCAGCAGAGACTGTAGCCCAATCTACAGGGTATTAAGTATAAATCAGAGCAGTGTGAAGAAAGGATGGATGCAAAGGCACTAGATATTCAGTAAATAATCATGTGTTAAAAAAAAAGAGTATCTAGAACATGTATATGTTAAATAAAAACTGCCAGTATTTTGGTTTTCTTCCTCAATCCAAGTATGGCCTTTTGGTGATTTTTGATTTAATAGATATTTGGCCCTGCAGTTTGAATTTCATATGTTTGTCACTGAAAACAAAGCAATGCATCACAAAGAAAAAACACAGCCAATCAAATAAACGTACACATTCCTCACCAAAAAAATCACAACACAAAGTACAATACATTTGTGCATATGTTAGAGATTCCTGTAGACTCAGGAGCGCCCCACATCTGCAGATGTTTTATTCTCTGCATTGTACTGACATTTCCCAAAGAAACAAATCGGCTGTTAGATCTGGTGATACAAGACAAATTAGCTTTGCTCCAGTGGAAATGCACAGCAGGATCATTTTTTGATAGAATGTCACTGATGCCATGGAGGGTGGGTCCAACCGGAATAAGTGGTGAGTCAGGGTGGATGGATGAGATACTCACATCGTTCAAGGGCTTCATCTGAACTGTCTGGACAGTCGGGCTCACCATCGCAGAGCCAGTCTTCGGAGATGCAGGTCAGATGATCATGGCACAGAAACTCCCCCACATCACACAGGGTGGGCTCTGTTGAGCAAAAGGATGGAGGAGAGGATATGGATCATGGGAGATGGGAGATGTGATGGCTGCAATGTGATGTGGTTAGCATGTGGTTAGTGGCCCTAATCTGATGGTGAAAATGCAGTGGGATCCTCACATTGAGATTGAATGGAATCCTATGGAAGAATGGCTCTTTTTTTAAATCAATGACACTACATACAAATATCTGAAGAGAAATCGTTACAATTCTACACCTTTATACATAGACTCTTAGCCTCCAATAGAAAAGCACAAGGTATAAAATGGGTCTAATTTCTGTATATGCCTGCCTTGTGTTCCTAGGTTGAATTGCTCATCTGTTGGATCTATCTCTATCTGTGAGTACACTCTACTGGTTTGAGGTTTCTGTTTTGCCCCTTGTGCCAGTTTTATATCATTTTTGTTCTTGTACATATGATGCCTCCTGCTGGAAAAACAATAGCAGAAAAGTAATATAAGCATTATCATTTTATTATGCAGAGCTAAATGATTTGGGAAAAGTCAGTGCAGTGATCAGCAGAGAAACACAGATCTAGCTTGTGTCTACAGGCTAGCCGCAGAAAAGCAATTTTTACATCATGTATTTCAATCACAAAGAAAAAAGTCAGCCTTTCATTGTCTTTCCATTGACACTAATTCCATTGACACTAATTCAAACCGTTTTACAGTTCCACTACATTATTCTACTATATAATTAGAATAATAAGTGCTGTTAAATTGACTGTCGATACTGTCAACCCGTGTCACCAAATGAGTCAGTGTTTCTACTGCATAGGCTGAGCCTCCACATCTGACACACAGAGGTAGTTTTGTTTCATTGCATAGAAGAGAAGCACCACCATGTTTTTACAAATGTACAAAAAAAAAAAGAGGAGAAAATACTAAAATATGAAACTGTTGTCACCTCCTGTCATCTTGCTTCTGCAGTCTTGACTATGTAACACTGATCATATGGAAAGTTGCTCAATCGCAGCCCTGATGGCATGTTGACTAGCCCCGTGCCAGGGGCTGTGACAGACATCTGCCAGTCAGGCAGCAGAGAGACACATTCCGCTAAAGATCTCTCTCCAGTTTGCATGGACCATGGGCACTGCTGCATCCCCAGGGATTTTAGTGCCTCTAAACTCAACACACAGGTCCACAAACACATGAGCATACGCTCTGGCACAAGCCCGCTCGTCCTTTTAAAAAACATGCAACTCACACACACGCACACACACACAAGCTGGCATATGCACTCACGCAAACTCGAACGTGTTATGTTTGAACGATTCTCAGTGGGAGTAAGGGTCAGATTTGCTGTAAATGGATGGGTAGTGATAAATCAAAGCACTCCTCCCCTTTGACCTTTTGCCCTCCACCAAATCTGCTGTCAAGGGATGGGTCGGAAAAGGGCAGAGAAGCTCATATACTTCTCTCATTTGCCCTCTCTCTCTCATTTCATACACACCCTCCTCCTAGATACAAACGCAGTGTTATTGCTGTGGTTAAAGTTCCCATCTGGTACGCTATGCTCCGTCTTACATAATGCGCAGGGTTGTGTGGACAGCCTCGATACAACTGCCTGCTGAAATGGCCATAAACATTCAGTTATTCAGTTATTACCAGGGCTAGACAGGTAATCCATATATTTAGATTGATTTTTTTGGATAATTATTAATAAAATGGTTGAACAAATGTGTTTAAATGGACAACAACAAATTCAATGTTGGCTGGGTTATACAACTTCATCTGATTAGAAAACAAACACTTAAGAAATCAATAGTTTAATCTGCACTACAGGGAAATACTGTGATGTAGACTTACATGAGCAGGAAGTACATTAAATTAATATTTTAAATATATATATATATATATCGGAGATTATAGCCTGTGCAGTGTCACTGTATGTTGAATAGACATATTGTAAATTCATTGTAAATTAAATTACACCAAGAATAAGGCATCTTGGATACTGAAAAGGTGGGACATTAGTTCATTAATTAATTTTATACATTGTTAGCCTGTCAGTTGTATTATATGTATAAAGGGAAAAGTTTTCGCACATTTAGCCAATGATCAAAAATGGATTAATCGGATTATGCGGCGGTTGTGATAAAGCTGTCACACTGCACATTCATGTGGTGCAGGTGAATTATAATGACTGCACTGTACTGTAGGAGGTAGGATATGGAATATGTACAGTGTCAGAACCACCACTGAACAATTAAACGGACTGGACTGGAGTGTTTCAGGGCAAAAGATAATTGAAAGAGTTGGCGCAAGGGTTGCATAATCATTGTCAACGGCCTTCTTGCAATTCTTAAAACTAAAGAACAATGTCAGCGGCAGAACAAAGATTCTGGTCATTTTGATCACCACCATGATCTGCATGTGCTATTCGTGCCGCCCCGGAAACAGACAGCACATCGCAGGAGTCAGCATCACTAGTGATTAGTTCTTTGGCAGGCATACGGCGTCTTGCGGGTGACTGAACCGCGCTGCTTTCTTCCGTGGCGTAGATTAGTTTGGTGAGAGGAGAGGGATCTGACGCATTGTTCAAGGGGTTTCAGATGTTCCTCAATTGATTCTGCTTCTTTGGAGCCGCGGCAGCTCAGGAAACTCAGTCTGTAATCTGCTTTGATTCAATTCAATGGCAGTCGCCCATCAGTCACAAAGCAATTATGGTGAATATGATGACGGCTGTGCTCTGTCTCTCATCCCAAATAGCACAAGAAGAAAAAAAACTTTTGTAAAACCAATTGTACACAATGAATTGTTACTTGGTTTTGATCACACGGACTAGGAGAGGAAAGCTGGGTGTGTTTTTAAAGCAATTACTGAAAAGTAATTATATAGAGACTATTAACAAACCAACAACTAAAAAAGACATTCTTTACATCTATGCCATTTATCAGACGCCCTTATTCAGAGTGATTTAACAATCAGTGGTTGAAGATCATTGTTAACTCAAGGTTAAGTGTCTTACTCAGAGACACAATGGTAAGTGGGGTTTGAACCTTTGACTTCTGGTTCATAGGAGAGTGTCCTACCCACTAGGCTACTACCATCCCACTTACAAATTATGACTGGTACACTGACAGCAGAAGATGATCAATAATAAACAGTCTTCATATTAGGAATAAAATGTTAAATATGCTCATGTAACTCATATTATGAATGAAAACCTTCAAGACTGTATAATTAATGCACTAAAACTGCCCAGCCAATCAGCGGTGGCCCGAGTGATCTGTGACCTGATTGGCCTCGTCAAGTCCCCAAGTGGACACACCTCACCTTCTGCAGGCGAATCTATTACCATTCCTAAGCGGGCCGCTCCACCTTCTGTACTCCTGAGTAGCTGCTAGCCTACTGATGTGCAGCTGCTTTCATGTTGCTGACAGTCTCGAAAGTGAAGGTGAAATTCCGGCATGACCCTCAGTGCCAGATGGGCTCCACTTTTCACCCCTACCGATACCCCCCTCTGTTTCACCGTGGCACCGGTCAGACGGTTTTCCTTCTGCGACTGTAAGGCCAAAGAGCAGAATACATATTTAATCACGTGTTCACGATATCACAGCCCCTGTCAGTAGCTTTCGGTGCAGGAATCATTAAGATTAGGAGAGACAAAAAACCCCAGAAAAACCGCATCTGCATGAGAAAAGGAAGAGGAGCAAGGTATCTCATCGCTAAACGGCTTGGTCATTTGAAGATAATTTTCGAAGAACCGCTGTGACCGACTTATAAATAGCACGGTGAAATGGCAGTGGTCTTTGAGGAAAAAGAAAGTGAGCCTATTACCATAACAGTGGGGCAGGCCTGGTGTTATGAGCATACTTCTCGACACCCAGTATGCCTCGGCGGGCACATCACACTGGCTCATTAAAGACCCCAGTCCTTTTTAACGCCGCCAGTTTTCCACACGTAAAAAAAAAAAATAATAAAAAAATGTCACTTGCAGATGGCAGATGGGAGAGACGGCTTTTTTTTCGAAATTCCTGTGTGGAGGAGGGAGAACGAAGGAGAACAAAGCACCACACAATTCCTCCTCTGGTGCAACTGTCAGGATCCAGGCTGTCGTCGGAGTCGTTCGTAATGGAGTTACTGCGTTCCCTCGCCGTCCCTACGGTGCCTTCTGCCGGGCTGTCATTCGTTAAAGCACGGAAATCCACGTCTAATCGAGGAGAGGACGGAGCTGAGACGATGGGAGTGAGGCTGCATTCGCATTTGTCTGAGGAAAGGCGAGGCGTTTAGCGGCTGCGGCCCTAATTTATAACTTATACTGGATGCCGAACAGCTGTTCCGCTTACTTACTGGAGCACCCTGTCTTGAGTCTCATTATCTCCCCAACTGTTTTCTGTCACTCAGCCTCTTCCTTAATCCCCACAACTACCTTGACAAGCGGAGCAACAGTGTGCTCTGGGTTCTAATACGAGACTTTAATGCAGAGGGACACCCTCCTTCTTTACATTCTGCTGGGGGGGAATTCTGGAGACGTGGCCGTTTCAGTCAATTTAAAAAAGATATCTGTGGGGAGGGGCTAAAAAAAACGACATAATGACATAAATAAATAAAGGAATACAGTAACCTGAGCCACTGGTTCTCATGTGCTGGATCATTGTCCAATAGAATGACGGTGGTGGGGAAAAAAACTGCAATTTCGACACAGATATTGCAACACAAATGAAATTCTCCTCATACCAGCTTGCATTGAAACTATGGGGTTACATTTATGCTATGAAATCACAATAAAAAAAAGAGGCTCAGTAGGGACCCGGTCACTGATGTGCACAAAATTACCACCAGTTCTATAAATTTCACATCGCCGCCCTAGTGCTCTCCAAGCGCTAAAGTGCTCTCCACAGTGAATTGAACTGCTTCTTGATGTAACATTAAAGGTTTCATGTTACATACACAACAATGTAACTGTGAAACAACGGCGATGTCTGAAATTTAGACTGAATCAGAATATCCTTGTTGTCCTGTGATAAATTATTGTATTTTACTACTTGAAGTTTTAAGTGAAATCAAAGTTCTGAAACAAAACTAGTTGAGAAACAATGACATATCACAGCACATTATTCTTGGAGAGTGCTTGGAGAGCCCCCTCCCTTAACGTTGTAAGCTATGCAGTTTTAAAGTTCACGAAGTGGTGGGTTAGAAGGTTGGAACTTGGAACTTTGCAAATGCAGAAAACCCACTCGGTGAGTAAGCACCGGTTTAGTGGGGTCCTTGACCCCAGCATATGCTAAACCTTGCCAGCACACTGATTATGCAGGACATATACCCACTCGTTCAAGTGGTGCAAGGTCAGCACAGGAACGGCTGATCCAATACAAACAGGAGGAGCCGCCATGTCAGAGGTGGCTCCACCGCCGAGCTTGCTGTAGGCCATATGCATTATAGATGAAAGGGAGAGTGAGTGCCAAACTTCTCTTCCTCTGCTATCAAAGCTGACCGTAACACTCAAGTGGCTTGTCAGCACAAGCACGTAGTCTCCGGTGGCACAGGCTATATGGAATTTGGACATGAATGCCACACGCATCTCTCTGGATATGAATATCAGGTCTGACGATATGATTTTCACCAGTCTATGTTAATAAAAATGGCTTGAAATGTCACTGAGCGCCGCGAATTCAAGCAGATATGAATTTCAGCCACCTGTAAAATATAGTAAGTAAACACACATATAAAACCACTAGAGTCACACACATTATCACAAGATCATCACATTTTCAGTCTTCATAATATATCAAAATCCCAATAATACAACAATACAATAAATAACAATATACAACAATCTATTGTGATACAAATACAACAGTATCAATTAATTTATCTGTCATATAGTTTTTTTGTTGGACACTGTTTTAGAAGGTCAAAAGTCAAAGTGAAGTGATTGTCAGTGGTTAAAGGCAATTTTTGTCATGCACATTTTTCTGTCATTAATGCTAAAGTGCTACTAATTCATTGCACATATCATTATACGTCTTAGACGGTCCACCATCATGGATGCCATATTGTGGTGTGTCATGTCCAGATTGTGACATGATGATTTAGCATAATCACTTATAAATAAGAACTCACCACTCACAATACAACATTAATATTCTTTGTACTTATGTTCTCTACTGATTGTGTAATATCTAGTTGCTTCCCACAGAACAGTACTGCAGAATTTGTCCAGTGCATCCAGTGGAGCTCGTTGACCCCAAACATGCTGTTAAATGCAAGCAAGTGTGGACATGATTAGAGCTGTTCTCATGAAACTCATTTGCCATAAAGAGGACAGGACCACCTACATCTAAAACAGTGCTGGAATTAGAAGGCTTTTCTTCTGCACATTTTTCCAGATGATGGTGGCAGTAAACAGAAACAACCAATTACATGTATTTCTAAATTCACCAATGGCTCGACGCATCTGGTGCCCATCCCGGGACGTTGAGTGCCGGGTTAGGGTGCCAGCCTACCGAAGAGTGCACACACAATACACAAACCTTGCAATCAAAGATCCACAAAGATCCACAGCTATGGCCAATTTAGAGTCAACAATCCAAATATTCTACTTGAATATTTGGATATTTGGTGGCAGGAAACAGGAGAACCTTGCGGAAACACACATTAACATGGGCAGA
This sequence comes from Denticeps clupeoides, assembly GCF_900700375.1. Lineage (NCBI taxonomy): Eukaryota > Metazoa > Chordata > Actinopteri > Clupeiformes > Denticipitidae > Denticeps > Denticeps clupeoides. The sequence goes on along the minus strand of NW_021629754.1, from coordinate 85,718 downwards.
ACATGCAAATCCTACACACATAGTTATGTAATTGGCACATAATACACAAAACAAGTAAAAAACCTCAAACATTTTTGCCCATCAATTTCATTATAGATAATAATGTAGTGGTTGTTGGATTGTCAGAATGAGCAAACCAGCATATCCATGACAAATACCATTCGCAGGTCCACTGGACTCGAAGGTCACAGTGGGACCCGATTCTGCATGAGACCATTTGTGGATTTATGTCTCAACCAACATCATGATTACCAATCAGCGAGAGTAATAGGCTCTAAAACAGACAGGGTCTTTGTCACTCCGGAAGGTGAACTGCCAGTCAAGGTTCTCTAGAGTGGGAAGCAGGGGTTACGAGGCCTGTCAGGGCCTTCAAGCTCCCGTGGAGGGTGAGTAGCCATTACCCAGAGCTCTCGTCTATGCCATGGAGGTGCCAAATAGTGCCTTGAGGGATCCATTCATTATGTATGGAACTCTAAAAAAGGAGCCCAGGCCTCCGTCTGAGCCAGTCATTTAGAAACCACCTGACACGCCGAATGCTGAGACTATTCGGAACTGTGGATTCAGCAGACTGAAGAACACAAAAGCAGGACCAGCTCACAATTACACTATGCATTCGTATTACATTGTCTTATTATTCAACACCAAATTGAAATTGAAATTTCAAACAGTTGAAGAAAACATAGGTTACAAAATGGCATAACCAGTACTTAAAATACTTAAAAATGTATATATATATATATATATACACACACACACACACACACACACACACACACACACACACACACAAAAACTGCGCTCGGCACTCTAAATGAAAGAGGACTTATTAAGCCGTGTTCCTGTCCAGACTCAAGATTTGCTTTGCTCCCTGTAAATGTCAGCCTATTCTCTCCGGACATTTTGCTGCTTGCCTCATAAATATACAAATCATCTGAAGCCTGCCACTTTCTACTCTGTGAAAAATCTTCATAAAAACCAAAAAAAAAACATAGCGATTGCTTTTGTTGAATAGTTCACACCCAAACGATCGACGGGGTCCAGGGCCGAAGCTGGAGTTCTTGTTTACAGGCCTTAATTCCTCCCTCTGCAAGATTTCCTCCCTTTTTCTTCACTGCCCTGTTTTTCCTTCATTCTCTGACCTCTGAGAAGCTGACATTCAAAATGTCGCCACTGCATTAAATATCACGCGGCTGCATAACTAACGTGCTGATGGCTCAATTTTCTCCGGACGGCCCTTGTTTGTGTTGCGATTTTTTATCCCTTTCTGAATCAAAGAGGCCTGGCCGGCCCGGAGACGTATTATTTATATTGACTGTGCTGAGAGGTGCAAAAAAAAAAAAAAAAGGCAAGAAGTGATTCACCACCTTTACATTAGAAACCAAGCAACAATTCTCAGTTATTGCGGCAGGAGCGAACGAGGGGCTTGGCGTTAAAAATGCCCGAGCGAAGCCTGATATTTGCAGCGTCACAGATTATCCATCAACGGAACCGGCTGAGCCGCTCAGCTGGGAGTCTGCTTCGCGAGATGCGATTAGTATCATTTCATTAGGAAATTGGGAGCACATGTCTGCCCTAATGCGCTTCAGAATGTAACCCAGCGTTATAAAAGCTAAAGCCACAGCCCTGTAATTGCACCAAATTGAGACTTGAACATTAAAAAATCAGAGGGGGGAAGAAGAAGTCCACTGAAGCGGTAAATGCTGGCGCAGAAAGGGCAGTCTTCTTGTGAGTGTAGGAGGCGAACGCATTAAATGCCACACAATAGTCTCAATGCTGTCGAACACATTTAAAAAAGCAGACGTGTGTACTTGTAGGGGCTTAAAAGGGTCAGGCCCAGATTTACCTTCTTATCGATCATTTACTTTTGGTAAATGTGCACTACATGCGGCTATTATGGATAAAAAAATCGATTGCATTTATCTCATTGCAATTGGTTGTGATCAATGCATCAAAAAAAAATTATATATATAAAATACAAACTCTAAAGGGCTCTATTTGGTATATCTAAGAATATAAATAGGCCACACAATGGCAAGGCAGTTAGCGACGCATCCTCACACCTTGAAGGTTTCAATCCCATCTCAGAAATTGCATGCTCTCCCCTGGTTGGTGCAGGTTTCCACCGGGTCCTCATGTGAATGAATGGGGAATGTGGCCACTTCCCTTGAAAGGGCTCCGGATTTCATCTGCTAATTTACAGCAATTACATAAATACTATTTATAGATCATTGTTAATTAGGTGGAGGAATGATACTCTCATGCATGATGCGCTTTTGTGATTTTGTGCACAAGCAGGTCTGCTTCCTCAGCGGAAAACTGATCTGCTTTCCCAGGTAAATGCATCTTGGTAGCCCTGTCTTGTGACAAGCCATTCTGACTCTGACTGGTTTATTACATGTTATGCCCAAAACACACAATCAAATACTTTTTTTTTCTTGCTTTTTCAGAGTTTAAAGAACGTAAATCAAAACCAAGACCCTGAATTTGCGATGGCTCATCATTGAGCTGATTTTCTACACAGCAACTCTTGTGCTGTCCTTAGAGCCAGGCAGTAACCAGTGGAAAGTCAACATAAATTAAACATTTGATAGATCATATATATGATATCAGGTATCATTTTAGTTTCTCAGTTGTTCATGCAGATATTTATAATGTTTATCATTTATGGACACAATGGTAGCAAGTAGGATTTGAACCTGTGACTTTGTGTTTGTCTGGTCCTTAGATGAGTGTGTTGCCCACTAGGCTGCTACCAGCTTGATGCTGTATTCTAAATGGCAGTCACACAGTCCCCTAATTTCACTAACAGTGGAAACACTACATACGGTGTGTGACAATATCTACAACAATTTGTCCATTAGTGCAGGCAGCTCACGCTTCCCTCCGTTCCAGTCGAGAACACCACCCTGACACCGCGACTGTACTCAACACAGCCTGGCGGCGTGCTGGCTGCGGTTGGGTAATTCCAGGTGGTGCCGCACCGCCACCAGTTCCTGAAGACCTTGCGTCGACGACGTCTGATTGATTGTTGTAAATCATTACTTGATTGACAGAGAGCATCCCTTTTACCTACATCACCCTCGGGCGCCACAATTATATGCCAACCCTCCATCCTCTGGGGGTGGGCAAATGTGTCCCTGTTGCCAGAATCAGCAATTATTAACATTAATTGCCTGCCTCATCTTCATGCATGGCCCTTGAGCAAAGCACCGTCCCCACACGCTGCTCCCCGGGCGCCTGTCATGGCTGCCCACTGCTCACCAAGGGTGATGGTTAAAAGCAGAGGACACATTTCGTTGTGTGCACCAATTAAAATTCACTTTTCAATTCAGCGAGGGCGCGGGGATCAGCATGTTTAAAACAAGTGAACATGGCAAACATCAGACTGCACAGAGCTCGCCAGACTCACGCTACACCAAGATGGTGTGCCAGGTACAGTCATCGCCTCTGGTCCTACAGCTCCAGATAAGGAACTGATGACAAATCAAAAAAAAAAAAAAATCGTTAAACAAAGCCGAGGAGAAGGTGTGTTCCGCATCACAGCCTAGAGCAGCGTTCCTCGTCTTCCATTAGTTGCTCCTGAAAGTTCTTTCTCTCTCCCCATCTCTTATGAAAAAATAAAGTTTAGCAAAAATGGGGGAGGAAGCGTTCCTCATTTGCCCTGCAGTCGAACAAAACCTCCAACAACCTTCAAGAATGAATGCCGCCGAACGCACGGCACCGGGAACTTTAAAGCAACGCAGACCTCCATCAGCTGCTGCACTACAGAGCATTAGTTAAAACCCAGGTATTGACAGGCCGGCGTGAGGTGATCCACTGGCAGAGAGATGAATACTTTGTCCTCAGGAAGGTAATGTTGGTTGTCGAGACAATGTGATTACAATCAATATTTGGCATACGGTTACGAGGGCTTGCTGAGCCTCTAATAAAGAGCGGAAATGGCACGACATATATCGTGTGAACACAGCAGGGATGAGAAGGCTTTAATCCTGCGCCTGATAAAATCAATTAGAAATGAACATGGCTTTCCTGCTACAAAGAAAACAGGAGGCCAAAAGTTTGGTCCGTGGGAGAAGGCCTGGGAAAATAAGGGGCTGTCAGCGAAGTAATAAATATAAAGGCAAAGCCCCAATGCCGTGAGAAACCAGAGGTCAAGAAGGCTTGATCATGTAAAATGGCTAAATGGAGGAATTCATTTGGTGCACAGTTAAACCTTGAGGTGGCGATTGATTGGGAAAATCCTTTGATTTTGACACTGGGAGGCCTGTGTCTGCGTACCCGTCTCTAGACGTGCCCTTCATCTTTTGAGTAAAAAATATATAAAGCTATCAAATTGAGTGCTGACATAGACTGGCATTGCTTAGCAACAATACCAGCAACTGAACCTGTATTATAGCCATGATTCTCAGTTTCTCACAAAAATTTTGCAATGACACAAATAAAAAAACTATATCATGCATTTGAGGAAAGTTGACCTTGAAAAAAAAAAAAATATATATATATATATACATATATATATATACACACACACACACACACACACACACACACACACACACACACCACTGCCCCGCTAGGCCATACATGGGGCAGTGGTGGCCTAGCGGGGCAGTGGTGGCCTAGCGGTTAAGGAAGCGGCCCCGTAATCAGAAGGTTGCCGGTTCGAATCCCGAGCCGCCAAGGTACCACTGAGGTGCCACTGAGCAAAGCACCGTCCCCACACACTGCTCCCCGGGCGCCGGTCATGGCTTCTCACTGCTCACTCAGGGTGATGGGTTAATTGCAGAGGACAAATTTCACTGTGTGCACCGTGTGCTGTGCTGCTGTGTATCACATGTGAAAATCACTTCACTTTGACTTTGATATATATGATATACGGTGCACATGACGAAATGTGCTCTCTGATTTTTCACCATCACCATAGCGAGCAGGGCGTAGCCATGACAGGCACCCAGGGAGCAGTGTGTGGGGACGGTACCTTGATCAAGGGGACCTCAGTGGCATCTTGGCAGGTCGGGATTTGCACCCGCAACCTTCCTTGCCCGCTAGGCCACAACCGCCCCAATATTTTACATGGGGCAGGACAACACGCAGCTGGTGAGAGTCGCTCAGCTGCAGGGAATTAGTGGTGTCCCCTGCACCGCAGACACACACACACACACACACACACACACCCGATCACCTTCTCCTGAATTCTAATCAATCATCACATGGCGCGGTAGAGCCCCGGCACTCCTTCAGCATCTGAGTGCCGAGCTTTAGACCTGGACATCATCTCGAAGCACAACAAAACCAGCAGTCCTCAAACAAACCCCAGCTTGGACATCAAATCCACAACCGGAGCTCCGGCCACCAGTGCTGGACAGATGCCTGCGTTCCACGGCAGCATTAGGGGATTTTGTTTGTTAATGGTCTTGGCAGAACGGCGCTAATCTCATTTTGGCGCGCAGTGAAAGGGGGGAAAAAAATAGTGAAAATCAGGAGCAGCATGACTATTCCTAATTAATGGGAACAATGTCTAATTGCGCTCCGTCTCTGTGGCTTGCTTCATTACTTGCCTTTTGACCTTTCTAAACTGTTAATTAACATGCCGGTCAGCCGCACTGTGCCTTTGTTCCGGTGCTGTATGTGCTGTCAAAGTACATCAGGTTCCTTTTTAGACACACAAAAAAAAAATAAAAATGCGTGCAAAGCAGCAAAAACGATGCTGGCGTGACTGGTCTTACTGGTAAAGAGCAATGCTGACAATCTGAATACCCCGCGGATTTACATGCTGGTTATTGCCTAGACTTTCATCACCTAATACTGCATGCTAAATTATTCAATGCCACAGTGATAAATGGGATATGACTATTTCTTCCTCCTAATCGACCAACAACATCAGTATCCAGAACGTCATTCTGGTCATCAATAATATAAGCATCGCTGATCTATGCATTATTTTCCAGTTGTCACGACAACATTTATTTTTCGATTTTTCTCAGAAAATACCCACATATGAAACTATTTGAACGTCATTGTTAAACCCCAGATTATTTCCTTGTTGGCAACAAGATTGACGGGTCATGCCCACCCCAGACAGTACCCACACACACACACACACACACACAGTACATCAACAACACAGGTTGTGGGGTCAAACACGTCATCAGGATTTACATATATAAACAAATGGCAATTATTTGTATAATGAAGAAGGTAACTATAGATTTTGATAGAGTCTAACTATTTCTGATGACCTTTTATGTTTGTTGGTTGGTTGTTATGGGAGGACCCCATAACAAGGACTGACAGCTCTCACAAATACTACTTCCTCATTCTGTCTTATTTAAACCCCCTCCTTTCACCATCATGCTGTCAAGTTTTTTTTTTTTTCCTGGCCAAAATTACCCAAAAATGTGCACCGTCAGCAGACATCACATTTGCGATCTCGGGGCCACATCCACTTCCAAACCAAACATGCATACAAAGCAGACTATCAGCACTTTTATTCCAAGCTGTCTGGAGTCTGTCATTCCTGAACACATCCAATTAATTATGCCTTAAATAATGCCACGCTGTATGTGGTGAATATGAGATGCCCATCAGTATAAATGACCTGTTATTCAATTAGCAAGCCTACAGAATTTATGTGACAGACCCTAGGATCTGTCGAATGGGTAAATACAATGAACAAGAAAACAGAAGCTGAACTCAAACATACTGGCAGTAAGCTGGAAGCAGACAATCTAATGACCAATGTACATGAGGGAATTCTTGGCCCGCTGGTCCGGCGCACTCAAGAGGAAAAGGTCGACAGACAGGACGTGACGGCTGAGGACTCTGAATCAATCCATCTGAGGGGGCCAGCCACCGATAAATTCTCCCCCCTAACCAGTCGGGCTCCGCACTGGTCTATAAACATCTCAGCGTGCAGCCTTCACACATGGCGGTGACAGGCTGCAGTGTGCAGTCATGGTCTCCTCATTACTCGCCACCTCTGGGCTTTGGGAAAACCTCAGGAGATGCAGGAATAGTGGATAAGACATCGACCAGCGAGTATGCCTGGCTACACCAGCAGCACAGAAAATAAAATGCCCTCTTTTCAGTGGATGTCTCTCTTACGTTGTGAATCTGATCACTGCTGAAGTTGGATTAAATTAATTTTAAATTTAATTTATGTTATGAATTGAACATGAATGAAGCATTTGTTGGTTTAAATTATTATGTGAACTGTTTGTGTGTTAAATAGCAATATTATTAAGTGACGTTATGTGCCATTTTAAAGGTCTAATAAAGATGCATCATTAAGACGTCACCCTCATAGATTAAAGCAAAAATAAAATAAATAAATAAATAAATGATGGTTATGAACATTTTTAATTGCATCTTTGTAAACCTAATTCTTGTGCTCGAGAGCGTGTGGGGTTAACGCACATTGATGCTTTGTTTCCACTGGTTGCAGGTTAATGCGTCACAACGCAGTGCAAGAGCTCAGAACGCAGAGCTGCACTAGACATGTTTTCGGTCTGTGAAGGCGTTTAATGCACTCACTAGACAGAAATCTGTCACAGTGACAGAAAACTTTAATACATGCACCCTTCCTCAGTACCTGATTGGCCAGCTTTGTACAGCTGCTACTTCCTATGCACTTTAGTAGTAGAAGTACTAGTGGCATTAGAGGGTAAACAGAGTAAAAAGTGACCCTAAATGATTACTATGAGACATAACCAAATATATACTCAGACATAATTTATGAATATGGTACATATAAAGATGGCTACACGGTCACAGGTACAGTAAATTATATACAATAAAAAAAAATCTGCACAGGGTTACATGTGTGTGTGTATGTTGCTCAGGTCTATTAAAATGTCTGACCTGCATATGTGCAACGCGTTGTAAATGTACTGAGCAGATGCAGATGGGAAAGGTTAACACTTCTTGGTTTTAATGGCATCCATTGTTTGAGTCGACCTCAAAAGCAAACACAGAGCTCGGCCAGTTTCCTATTTTCTGTGGCGCAGATGGGTAAAAGGGGGTGAAATTACAGCACTTGTGTGACAGCAGCCAGAGAGGTTAACAAGAGCGCGATATGTGTAGCAAGCGGAATGAGTGGACATTTCGGAGAGAGGTTCTGTTTGAAGGAACTCCATAATCGCCCTACAAGAGCAACTTTGGAAAGGTCCAAAAAAATGACTCAGAATGCGAAGTGGGAGGGGCCGGAAACACCAGTTTCAGCCGTTCAGCAGAATCCTGATGGATATAATGATGGCCTTTTTCTCTAGCATCCATTTCATTTCCTCTTGTTGTCCTGTCCTCCACTGCCCTGTCACACAAAATATCAGGTTAATGAGATTATTACAAAAACATTCAGAACGATCAAAACACCACTTCTTAGAAATCATAACCACCTAGAATGACTCCACGCTAATTAACCTGTGCTCAGCCAACATCTCCCAGAAATCTCTGTTCTCTGTCACTTAAGTAATTGTCTGCACCACACAGTAAAGCAAGAGGGCGAGAATCTAAGTGATTGTTTGAAGGCATAAAGACTGAATTTCATCCACAAAAGGAGTTGATGCTTTTTTCTCCCCTGCACAATGGGACACCAACGCACTGTTAACACAAAGGGGTGCGATGGGAAGACAAGGAAAAATCATTCAATATTGAAGCTCTTCAAAGACCAAGAGTGTAAAAAAAAAACTTTAATGGATTTAGTGAATAAGTAAGACATAGGTGCAGGATGGGAAATGAAAGAGCTCCATGCACACACACACACACACACACACACACACACACACACATATTCTAGGTAACAAACATATTTCCATCCCATGGATATTTCCAACACTACATCATGGGTTTCATACAGATGTCCATTCAGCATGTCTGGTGCAGCCAGGAAAGGAAGCAGGTGGAGGCTAAATACATGAGCTCATGTGCCCGATCTTAAAGGAAAACCACCTCAGATTTGCCATGTCTCACATGTGTCCCATCCCATTTCGTACTATTTTCAGCACTTGAGCACGTAACTTCCAGTAAATTATCTCATATTAACCAAAAATAAAAAAAAATCACCTCCAAATGATGTTATTTGTAGAAGGAAGAGAAGCACTGGAAAATCAGACAATCTTCGGAAATAGATGTTAGTAGAATATATGTATAGATGGATTGCAAAAGATAAATTCTGAATATTCTTTTGGAATGTGGACATGTCAAAAAACAGTTCAATGATAAATGCATTACAAAATACTGGCTTTGGGGCGATGGCTGTAATGTTTTTGCTGTGAAATTGCTGGAGAAAGTGTATGTTGTTGAAAAAAATGAGATGCCGTTAAATTTTGCACTGAAGCTGAGTTGACGAGCCAAGATTCATGAGGTTGACTGTATTTGCATAAAGTTTGGTGAACGTATCATAAAATATTATCTTATGATATTTTGTTTGAATGTGTGATCAGCTGCAAGGACTTTGTCTGATGGCGGTTGGAAGGAAAGTCCATGTGAACCTCTCCTTTCCACATCCCGAGAGATTTGAACCAGTCTTGTTTTTGGGATGTGAACCAGTCTCATCACAACTCTAATTGTCTCCTGAAGGTTTTTCCTGGATTTCATGGGTACTTTTGTCCTTTCCGTCCCGTGCCTGCATCATGCTTCAACATAGGGATGATGCTGTTGGTGCATTTCCATACTTAGATTTAAAACCGACTTTAATATCTCATCTCGTTGAGTCTCTAGTGTTTCTTTAGTCACTCTCCAGACAGAGTATTTCTTCGCTCAGTACAAGTCAGATTTATGAGTAAAGTATTATTCTGTTTCATCTCCATGACGGAGGACTGTCATGCCTTTGCAGTCGCTTGAGGTCTACTGGTAACATGGATCATCTTCCTTCTACCTCGACAGTTATGAAGGACGACCAGTTCTTGGAAGGATCCAAGGTGTTGCCACCTTTTATAACAATGGACTCTGTGCTTCAAAGTATATTCACTACCTTGTTCTTACATCCTTGCCCTGACTGCATTCTTTCTCGGACATGCTGGAAAAGTTCCATGGTCTTGTAATGTATGGTTTCCTTGAAAACGGAATGGAGAGGCTTCCAGAAACAGGTGTAACTAAAAAAAAAAAAAAAAGCTTAAGGTAGCGCTCCGGTCAAGCAATTAACTGGAGAAAGAACACGCCACTTCAGATGTACATAAGGCTTGTCAAAGCATAGGCCTGAACACAACGAGAAACTGGTGGTGCTTTACTGTCTATTTCACTCTGATGCTAAAATAAATATATAGCAGACAAAACAAAAAAAAAAAAACACAATAAAGAACCAAAATAGCAGGAGGTGTGACAGATGTTAACAGCTTGTTAATAACTATAGTAATTAATGGACATTGATATGACATGATTTATTGGTTGGTGTCCTATGCCCTCTCAGCTCTGATTTTCCAAACCTGCAGTTAAATTGCAGGTTAAAGGAAATGTTCCTCCATAAATTGGCCGTGTAATGTGTGTGTGTGTGTGTGTGTGTGTGTGTAATGTGTGTGTGTGTGTGTGTGTGTGTGTGTGTGTGTGTTTTCATGCTGTTATTGACTGACACTTTCTCCAGGGGCAGTTCCTGCCCTGTGGACAATAACTGCTGGGATGGACTCCAGCTGCCTCATGGCCCAAACCTGGACAAGGTAGTTAACCCATTACATCCCATTGCATGAATCAGTGTTGTGTTTAGGATCAGGATTAAGATTAGATTAGATTTCTTATGATTTTTTTAATGAAATCTGCCCTTTTCCTTTCTGTGTGCATGGGAATATTTCATTGCTACAGCACATGAAGTATTATTTTTAGTGTTGTGTTCTCTCATCTCTTCGTATTCTGTGTCAGAACGTATCAGATTGTGAGAATAAAGAAAAACAACGGATGGGCATTTTTAAGTACGGTCCACTGGACGGCCATTTGGATTCGTCCTCCACATACACACATGACTACAGGCAGAGAAATGATTTTGGTAAAGCTGCCCTGAGCGGCGAGATGTACCAGCAGAGTGAGACCGGGCTCGCTGTGGCCAAAGCCGGCCCATATTCTCCTGCCTGACTGCCGCGACCTCACATGATGAATGTTCTCTTCTTCAGCGAGAAGAGCCGAGCCTGCTGTTATTGATGTCCTCAATTAATAACCCCGCTTCGCTGCAGAAGTCACACAGCGACCATACACCGCAGCCTGAGTGCATGCTACAATAAAGCACTGAGTCTGTCAATAAGACAAGCTTGACAATTAAAAGGCTCGTTAGGTAGACGGCCTCTCAAAATTAAATGTCGCAAGAACGCTCGCGCGCAGGGAAAGTCAACACATTATCACAGATGGGCCAGGGCGCCAGAGGTGACCCCCGGCTGCTGAACGTCGGTGGAGAACCAAGGTCCATAGGTGCCAGACTGTAATGGCCTGAGGCCATCTTGAATCAGAGGGGTCCCTCATGTCCCAGTCAACAGTTTCTGGAATCACAGGTGCTAACCCCTCAAGCAAGGTGACCATCCAAATGCCTTCCTCTCAGCCCATTTCCTTTCACGGCAGAAAACCGCCAAGAAAGTAAAAACCATTAAGGAATCTGGAATGTTGCTTTCTGGAAACTGCATATGAAGAATGTGCACTTGGTTTTACAGTCCTGAATAAACCCTAATTACTTGGCCCTTTATTTTTAAGGTGTTGTTTATGATGTAACACAGGGTTGGTCAGCAATGTCCACTAATTCCCCAATCAGAATTCTTTGCAAGCTTGGTTTTGTAACAGATGTGGTTCTGAGATGTTTGTAACTCCTTTGAGATGCCGTCGAGAGCAGGTTTTACTATGAGGTTGGAAACCGGTAAACTGAGGAGAAGGAAATGACACAGGATCTTGCACTCAATGTAGCCATATAGGTCACTTTTGGATTTGATATTTTGGGAAATGTTAACATAGATAAGAAGTTCTTATTAATGTAAACCTTGACCTTATCATTGATAAACACGCAAACAATCACACGGACAACAAAATATATCTAAACACAAATAATGCTACTTATTTACACCTCATATGCTTTATAATCATTTCAATACATCTTTATCATTTACATGGCTTTATGCCATTTTTAGGCTGATAAACAAAGCCTTTAAACCAACAAAGCAGAAAACATGTACAAATGCTAAAAATGTAAAGCATTTACAACAGTATATTGCATTTACAGCATTTACAACCATATAAAATTTATTTTTTAACTTGAGTATAATTAAAGTTCAAGCATTTACTCAGACATTAGAATAGAGTGTAAGCTCTATGAGTATATAAGTGCTGGTCATGATCTTCGAAATGAACATCCAGTGGCAAGGATAGAGCTAAGATTTTGAAAAGGGATATTTGCAAATAACTAGACTATGGATAAGTGAAAGTGAAAGTGAAGTGATTGTCACATAAGCTGCTCTGTCAATTTCAGTTGATTTCAGAGTTGCTTCATTTATTGTAGTACCATGTAATAAGCAGTTGTCAACAACTGCCAAAAATGTTGACAAAATTAACATTGGCAAAACACACGCAGTAAAATTGTGGATTTACTTAAAAGTGTGCAAAAGGAGAGATCTAACATAACATATAGTATTTCCCACTTTCAAAAATACACAGTGAGAATAGCAAAGTGGGTACACATGGCCCCTGGATGCACTGTGGGTGAGCTTCATTCCCTTTTTCATTCAGTAGAATTGTGTAATGGTGCCCTCTTGACCATTTGGTGCCGTTTCTATGTTGGTGCAGATGTCTCTTTTTCTCTTTTATCGACATGCAACATGTCCATTACCTACATCATTCCCACATGCGCTGAGAATGCACAGCCATAGGAAGGACAACTTAAAACAAAAGCCTGACGGCACTTAAAGGGGAACTGTACCCTCAGGGACAAAACAGCTTCAAGCAACAAAAGTTGATGATGGAATTAATGAAATTAAGTTTTCTAAATTTGTTCTTAAAAGAAAAAAAACTCCCTTGTGTCTCCCTTGATCATTAATCACTGATACGAATGTAAGCGCAAAATATCTCAACATGCTACTAAAAATTGTGCATGCTGGGTAACTATGGACTTTGCTGGGGAAAGAATGAAAGAGCACAACTTAGAGATGTGAATCATCAAGGCAGCTCTGTTCAATGTAGGCAATGGATTTGGTTAGCAGGGTGTTGGCGACAAAGTTGAAATGGAGCATTAAGGGGGGGGAAAAAATCATACAGTCCATTTCAGATCCCAAATCCTCTTCCACTTCCCTCACAGCAGCATGATTAATGGATGTAATCAACAGACGCATGTCGTTCTGCCTCTGCCCTTCACGCCCTCCGTTAATTACGCACAGCATACAAACAGCCCAAAACCTCAATAGTTTATAGACCTCTCATGGTGCCTTCACAAAGCCTTTCAGAATAAAATTTAAACCTACATGGTTTGAATGGGCCAAGTATGAAAACATCACCAAGGCACCTTGGACCCACTAAACTACACATATCAGTGTAATTGGACCAGTCTTCTAATTGGACAAGGGAAAGATTATTTACATATAGTCAAATGTAAAACTTTGTATTAAGTGAATTTGGAGTCTAAATGAAATAATATGAATTCATTTAGATACTTAAACAAACCAAAAAAAAAAACAATGAATAGTTCTTCATTCGCTGTATTACTGTCTCCACATAAATTAAGGAAAAAGCATGGTTGTGAAAAATATCAAGAAACAAATCATCTTATTACAAGATTATGAAAATACGGTTGCCAGATTTGCAAAGGAAACAGACACGAATAAGTAATCTTGTAATGACGCATCAGGGAATGGAGGCACAAGCACTCGACATGGTGCTAACAAGGGTTGTTAAGAAGGAAAAAAGCTAAGCAGTGCAAGGACCGATAAACAGAAACGGAAGCGAGGCAACAACTGGGGTAAGGACAGACGGGAGTGTATCAAAAAGGCAACTTCATTATTAGTTCCAATAAAAAGCCCAGCCCAGACCAAATCACATGCCGCTGAAGTGGTGCCACGCAACTTGGCTACATATTTATATAGTTTATACATGTATTTGGTTAACTATTGGGGGAGAAACACTTTGCTAGCTTTTCTAATTAACTAGATGTCCAGTCTCTCAATTCACTAAGAAAAAAATGGCATGCTTCTGAATCCAAATATCCCACTGATTCCTGCTGCCATTCTGACTATAGTAGGAGGTGTACAAGGACATTCATCTGGATTCCTGTCAACCCTAAATCCAGTTGTCAATAAGCCACTAGAGGTCAGGGAGACTTTTACCAGATACACCCAGCTTGGTTCACTTGCAGTAAGCAAAATAGCACCAAAATAAATCTGTACACACTATGAACTCAGTCGCATTAATATTTATGAATGGAACAAAAAAAAGACCTCACAGAAGTACCCTTTCATTCCAGATTCAAAATATCTGGTATTGCTATTTGGTGACCGCAACGTCCCAGTAATTAAGGCATAACGATATTTAAAGAGAAATGCAGTCAGGGTGCTGGTGATCACGACGCTCATAGAACATCCCTCAACCGTTTACAATGGGAGACCGGAAATGGGGTATAATTATGTTACATCTCACATAGCACGAACTAAACCTGAAATGTTTAGGGCCATTTCCCTGGAAATTTTCAGAAATTAATCATTGCTTCTGCGTCAGTCTCCTCATGATGAATTCGATCGGTCACTAAGCTGTGGAGCTGATTTTTTCTGCGCTTTTCATTCAAAGCCTGCACGCTCAACACTGCTTCCCCGTACTTCATCTAAGCAACTAATTACAGAACTCATTTAAAAAGAGTTACACTGAAAAATTGCAGTCGATTAATCAAATTTACTGCAAAAAATGTTGTTGTTTTTTTAAGAAAACTAATAAAAAGCCATACAAATGTCATCTGTCTCATGTAGCATGGATGAACTTAAAGTGTCTGTAAATATTGTGAAACTGTGAATAAAAACTAATATTAATTTAATTTGATTTGTCACTATAAAGAACACTGCAATGCATATGAATATGAAGAAATATCATCAGATGTAGTGCAACAGAGTGTGATGCCAGTATTATGCCAGGAATATGAAATGGAATAAAAGTTATGCTTTAGCATGCTGTGCTGTGCCTGCAATAAAAGCCACACAATGTGTTAGGCCCCCTCCTTCGTCAGAACCCTCTTGAGTCTCTTTACGACAGAAATAAATAAAGTTCAAGAACTAGATGATGTTGCAGATTCCAAAACCCAGAGAAGACTTTTTATAAAATTGATGAAAGAAGATTATTTTTAAAGTGATCAGATTGACTAAGGCCCCTATTTTAGCAAACTAAGGACTCCATTTTGACCAACTTGTTCATATGAAGTAAAATTGTATGCTTCAACTTAATCAAAACCGAGGAGTGTTCACAGTATATGTGTAATTAATTTAAATATGTGATAAAATAATATACCTTCATGTTTAGAATAAAACAACACAACAGGATCCACAAATGTGTTACATCTTGGTCATTTTGTAAGTATCCACACATTGGCAATTTGATATTCTGAGGCAAAAAGAGCAACGCACAAACTTAACCTTAGTGGACAGTGCAAAGCAAAGTTTTAAAAAACCTCTCGGATCAACAAAATAGGGCGCACTATGCTGTTGTATATATCGTAAACGACGCGTGTTCTTCAGGACTCCAACACAGACAGTAACCCAGGAAGACCTATCCATCTGTTGAACCCCAGCAACATCTGTTTCCATCTGTTTCCCAAACTCTCCCCCATCCACTCGGCCCGGGGATAATGGCGGATGTTAGATGTGACGTCCTGCGCTAACACCTCAGGGACGTTAAGACGTCCCTCTCCTTCACCTTCATCGCTACGACACCGACCCGTCCCTTCCTCGCCGCTCGAGTTCGCCATCTGCTGAGCTAGTAGCCTTTACCCTTCCCATCTGGACAGCGACTTCTTCTTGTTCCTTTTTACGCACTTCCTGTAAGCCGTGTCCTTTTCCACGCCACCCAGGAAACACATAGGTGACTTGTGTCCAGCTTTTGTTTGACGAGCTGGACGATCTGCTGAAGTGACAAGTCACATCAAACATTTAGAACTGCGTCCCTTAATGTTTGATGAGAACGATCCATTCCTTGATATACGCGTGATAACTACCTATAAATTCTGTCCCCTCTTTTGGAAGTACACCAGCAGTGATTTTTAAAAAATTTGCATCATTCAAAGTCGACCCAACTAAAACGTGGTCCTTCTGGTCTCTCGAGACAAAAACTTTAGCAATTACCATGTCCTCCAAGAATATTTACATTGATAATTAGGAGCATCCAATGTTTCTTTCTTATGTAAATGAGTATGTCACAGGACCGCTCTCATTATCACCCGTCTTCTAGGATGTGTTAAACACATAACGTTTGAAATTACATGCAGTGTTTGTACAGGTTGAAAAGACTGTGGTAATTATCCATCGGAGGCTCAATTTACTTGACGAAGACAAAAGCTGCCAGAAGAAAGCATCAAAGGTGATGTCCCATTACAGAGGAAAGAGCTATTTTGCAGAACAGTGTTAAGGTTTGCTGAAACTCATGTACATTAGAAGGGAATGATGGCTGGTGTGGCCATAAATTACAAAAGATAATTTTTTGAACCATAAGTAAGTATAACACTCACTATCTATATATGCCTAATCCTACACATGTTGCAGACACTGGAGATCATCGTGGGACATTCACCCAATACAGTGCACACACACACACACACACACACACACACACATTAACACATACACCATTCATTCACACACTCACAACTACAGGCAAATTTTAGTGTTCATATGCATGAAATTGGAGAACATAGATTAGAGAACATGGAAACATTTGCCAACATAGGGAAAAGCACAAAAAGCCAGATCTGGAATTTGAAGTCATGACCTTGGACATGGCCATGAGCAATCTTCTAAAAAATAAATGAATAAAAATTGCAGACATTTGAATCAAATTCTTGTGTATCCTTTGTTTTTTTTTCCAGCTTCGACCTCCATCTCCATTTTCCAGTCAGATGAGCATGTTTGTGTTTGTGAATGTTAGGCAAACTGTGCCAGGTAATGAGAAGGGTAATGACCCAGGCCAAACAGGGGCGGGATGAAAATAAAAGGTACTTGAATAAAATTGAATCCAATAACAGCATTTTAGAACAGGCATCTGAATAGTCACAATGTTTACCATGCTCAGTGGCAATGGCTGTGAGGGGGAACGTTCACACTGTTTCACATCTTATGACTGTTGTTACGTCCTTTGGGCCGTAGAATGGCTTGGGGTGCTCCGTGTTGTGAGACCATTCCAGCCACCATTCGAGGCTCATGGTTGTGGAGCCGGAGGAGGAGGAAGCGAGAGGAGAGTTTTGGATTGTTGTAGAGTTTGAGATAAGCCTTTTTTTTGTGTGTTAGTGACTATTGCGGTTAGTTGTATAGTCTCTCCTTTCATGGTGGGTTGTCCTCATGTGGATTGCAACCTTAGGTTTGGTTGGTTGTTCACTACTCACTGTAAATAAAAGCACAATATTTCACTTGGGCCTGGTATCTGTGTCTTCCCCCCGCACACATTCCCCTCTGTCACGGGTGGGCTGGACATGGCATGAAGGAGGACGCATTTGCACGATCACAGGACAGGGGTTTAATATAAAATACACGAGACAAGGGAACATCAACACGCACACCGACCCGGCCGCAAACAGACACGAACAGGATAGCTTTATACAATTATGTAAATATACACCAGGTGAACACGATCAGGGAACATTGCACAAGACGAACATGAAACTCCGGTCCGAACTCCGGATCCGGAGTCAACCCCTGCCGGTCCGGATTATGACACCCTCGTTTGTTGTCATGTTTCCCAAACCCTGGACGGGGACGTGAAACTGTATATAAACTCAAATGTAACAATGCACTGGCTGCACCATTCTTATGTGTGACAGTGGGTGTGTCTGCAGTGGGTGTGTCTAATTAGAACAACTAATCCCGTTTTCATCGTCCCCGTTAAAAACATTTCACATGAGGGGACCTTTAAAGGTTCATTACGTCGTGCACTTGTGCCTCGTCCTTCCTACTCCTTGGCGTGACACTTAAAGAGAGCACAGGGGACCCAACGATTGGTTACTGAGCATCAACCAATCACAGTTTCTAGCTTGTGATAACACATCCATTTTATAATCTCTCAGCTCTGTCTTGTCCAAGACCTAAATTGTACACTGAAAAAAAAATATTTTTTAATTGTCTCTTTTGGGTTCTTTGCATGAAATTGGTGGGTGCTTGTGCTGGGTAAATCACATAAATGCAGCTTTGGCTGGTATATATACTTTATGCTGTTGTCTAACAGTTTCATCATGGAGCCGTTCACTCCATGATGATGATTTGACGGTGACAAAATATTTAGTTTTTAATTCCTGTGCAGAAACAGCGCTACATATTAAACTATTAGAGTTTGGTGCTAAAAAGTACAACCAATTATTGCCCTGGCTATACTAAGGCAGCCATAAATATATAATCTTACAAGACAGGAACAAATCCAAGAGAATAAACCAGTATGTTACATGAAAATGTGTTGTGTGCAGAGAACCTGGACAAACTCCACATGAATATGAAGAACAGAAATTCCCTGACTTTAATTTTTTTTTTTTTTTTAATTATTTATAGAATGATGAAATGATGAATGGCAGACCTCAGAAACCTCTGCTTCCTCATTCTGATGATATATATATATATATATATATTACAGAGCATAAAAAAGGTGTCTCCAGATATCTGATTGGTTCAGTTGCAACTGTCCAAAAATGAGCCCAAACTGCTGTTTTTAACTGCTGGGCTTACTTAAAATGGTTGCAGTTAGAACATCAGCACTTTTATTCAAGCATTCCGATTGGTGAATTAGTGAGTCTGACATCTGCTAACCCCCCCAAAAGACTAAATCTCATATAGCCCCATGAAAATATCTCCCATCATGTAGAGAAAGCCCTGGCCAGGTCGCTGTGCTAAATGTGTAGTATGTTGTTGAATCCAGCCTACATACAGCGCACTCCAAAGTCCTCCCCTTGTGGCTGAACACAAAACCGCGCCTTGCCGGCTGAGTCAAAGTAAATGGAAGTGCAGAACTGGATGGGGATAAATCCCATGTGGTACATGCTATAAGAAATATCACCACATCCCCATCCCTATCTCCTCTCCACAGCCCCGAAGCCTCCACCCTGAAGCCTAGCATCTTAGCAGCACCAAGAGCTACTCACAAATAGTTGCTAAACACCGTGGCTGTCAAGAGACTTTCTCTGCTGAGCTGGGCTCAGCTTCTCCTAATGAAGTCACATGAATCATTGACAGGTATGATGACTGTGGGATTTTGGAGAGATGCACTCTGCATGCACAAGTTGAGTAAATTTAGCACTTAGACACTTTGGCTTCAGCAGTCTGACGTCTAAAACACAGCATGGGAATGTTTTCCCATATACAGGCATGAAGGTGTTTATACATGTTATATACTATGTTAACGGTGAAACCAGTTTCTGTCCCTGCACCCAAACAGCAATCTTTGGATGGTGGGGCATGTCAAGGACCAAACAGGAACAAAATCTGTAGATGGAAAAGGAAAACACGAGATCAAAAATCAGTTGAAACTGGGGCAGCCATGGATTTACAGTCTTTGATTGGTCAATTACGGCAGTGATTAATTGGTCTGTTTATAGCACTTTATTTCATTTTAAATGATGTCTTATTATTCCTAACTATGTCAGACGTCACATCCCATGGCCATGGGAAATATGTTGATGCAGTTCAAAAGGTCAAATTATTTTCCTGCACCAAGCAAACTACACATGAGTTATGATCTGTCAAACACATTATTAAAACCTAGAAGAATAGTAGAGATTAATATAGTCTGAAAAGTGGATACTAATCAAAGGGTTGAAAACTGACATGTTTGTATAAATTAGCAACTAACTAACTAACATGAAATTAAAAGCATTTCAATATGCACTATGCATCAAGAAGTTAGAAGACTGAGAATGAACTTCAATAAGACAGCAGCATTAACCATCCAACAAGTAACGACTGTTCAATGACAGTGCTCTTTTCATTCACTAATTATTTATAACTAAGTATTTTTTCTCTCTCTTGCTTCAAAATTCTACCATAATTAATGACTGTATGATTACATTTTAATTGGAAGCTGGCCAAGAGAGCCCACTCTGCTCTTCGATCATTTCAAAAGCCAAAGATTCAAATTCATAAAAGCACGATATTCTAATAAATAAATTAAATAAAGGAATAAAGACGTTGGTCCAAAATAAATCTGTCATTGACAAAACTGTTGACAGAACTGTGCAATAAAAGATTAGTGGGTTTAATGTATGACTAACATTAAACCCACATTAAAGACATGAATACTAGCAAAATTAATTTTTGGTGGCATGAAAGGCCCGAATATCAGCACCTCAGAGCAACAAGAGCATCCTCAGATGATTTAAGATTTTCATATTACAATTTTAAAGTGAATTTGACTCTGTTCCACAGTCGATGGGGGTGAGGAAAATATCAGAATCGCAATATCACAATATGCCTCAGTTTTAACCTACCCCCCCGAAACTACTGATGAATAATTTAGAATAGATCGTATAAGTATTAATTACTACTGCAGACACTAATTGGTTGCTCCCTGTGGGCAGAGAAGGATTTTAGGGCTCCCGGAGGCACAGCTGTCCCATTAGCGTCTGCCTCAGTGTCAGATCGGTCCCACCCCTCGCATGTGCCGGAGACGGGCAAATTTTACCGTGCAATCACTCGGCAATCAACTGCACCATGCAGTACAATACAAGGAGAGCCCAGAAGGAAAGGGCTAATTGGGACAGTCCGCCTGAACCGGAGTCGTCCAGCAAACCGGGCATCACACCAGAACACAGCACATCGGACAACAGGTAGCGTAGAACTACTGACCGCAATCGCTCAACTTTATTTGGGGAGACGAATGGGTTGCATTATCCTTTGGTCATAATGGATGTGGAAGTGCGAGGCGGCTGCCAGCACCCAAAGTGCCACAGTCAAATTGATGTTTCTCCCCTGACGTCTCACGGCAGCACAGATGGCGTTCCGACATGAGGGCCGGCCCATTAACAAATCCCTCCGAGGTCCGGAGCGAGTCGGGGGGGGCTTCACAGGGAGGGCGAGCGCCAGGGCCGTCAGATGGCCGCCTATCACGCCTCGCCCGGGAGGCAGGAGGGGACTCGCAGAGACGACAGGTGGGGATGGGAGAGCCGCAGCATGGTGGGGCAGGTTCATTAATACCGCAGGATTCCCGGGGGGACTGCTCTCTGGACTGGTAGAAAAGATGGACGGTAGACATTGTTGGTCACCTGACATTTGGCTGAAAATTGATTCTACAGGTCCGGGGGAGAGGATAATTGCAACTCTTGTTGCACTGGGGACATGTTTGTTTTTGCAAGGTCAAAATGAGATCCTTCAGAGTTTCCACTTCAGGTTTCAGCCCTTTCATTCAGGTCCCCCTGTTGCTGGTCAATTGGAATATTCATATTTCTCGCTTTCATAATCTAAGTAATACTACAAAAAACCTGTTTACAATGTGAAATCTTTCAGAGTAATATTATGAATTCATACACACAATAAAAAAGTTTCAGATTTAGGGTCTAGAAAAAAAGTGCAGTACAGTTAGAGGGCAATAAATATGACAGTTTAAATTAGAACTGAATGGGGGGTCATCTTACATTCAGACTAGTACGGTTCTTTTAACGTATGGGGGGGTCATCTTACATTCAGGCTAGTACGGTTCTTTTATATATATATATAATTTAATGTAAGAAATGTAATTATTATTACATGCTTTTCTGTCATTTTATAGTAATTCCTTTACAATAACTTTCTTGAATTTAGGTCCTATATAATTTTAGTAATAAACTCTCAAACATGAAGCATGAAGAAAAACATTTCACAAAAAGCCACAAAGACCCTTCTTTTCTCGCCTAAACCGGCATGCCTATACCCTTTATCATGCATTATGCATTCTGAGGTTGCAAACTGAGGACCCTCGGCACTATGTGCGGGCAAAGAGGGTAATGGCACATTAAGGGGAGGGAGCCCATTTTCATGAGGATATTAACCACGGCTTGATGCCACTGACATTAGCATCCCACTCTGCGCATTGGAGAGCCGCTGGAGTGGTTTATGGCGCCGGGCTGTAGGAACTCATCATGAGCGAGCGAGCAAGCGACGTAATTTCAGCCTTTAGCCTCGTGAGGAGTTTATAATCAAACACGCCACCCCGCTGATGACTCGGTCAATGGGCAGTAATGACAGCAAGCGTGCGCCTACGGCCTGCCACGAACGGGCCTTGTATAGGGAGCGGGGCTTATTCAACCTGTTTTAAAGTACAGGAAGCTAAGGCAATAGAACAACTGCACTCTTTTTTTTTATAGCATTAACCCCTTAATCCTGCCAGTGGGCTCTTTAAGCCAGTTCCACTTATTTGTTTAACGTACTTACAACAGTAGCGCAACACGTTACCTACATAAAAAAAGATCATTAATAATCTTAATAACCTTTCTTGCTGAATGCTGAGTTCTTCAGGTATGTCAAGCAATCAAACTGGGAATTAAATACTGATCCTCTACAGCTAACAAGAACCATGTTTTCGCCCCCAGGCCAGGAAATGGTGCATGTTCCTGAAGAACACATCAAGCCAGGATCTGAAGTCTGCTGAAGTCTCCTTGAACTTCAAGCCCACAGTTAATGATTGCAACGTACGGGCTTAAAGATTAAGCTACACTGTAGAAAATCCCTCTCGCATGACTTGCTTATGCAGTGACTTGCTGACTTGCTTATGCAGTGGTTTATGTGGTTTCTTATACAGTCCTTCTTTTATTCTTTTAATGGTCTTTTTTGTCTGTCCTGTTCCTGGTAATTTAACTGTAATTATTTTTTTCTGTTTATTTTGGTAAGCACCTTCTGTTTATTTTGGTAAGCACATTGGTAAGCACCTTGTGTTAAAGTGCTGGCATGGTATGGTATGAGAGATCCTGCTGCTAGATGGTCATGAGTGAGGGGATGGAGCTACATGGCCAGTTCACCATTGTGATATTCTGCTTCATCCGCAGGTGTAAATTTATGAGAGGGACAAAATGCATGGCACAACTTAACAAAAAAGAAGGAGACATGTGTTACCGAAGGAGCTCAGGCCCACAGATGTGTCCTGCTGATGCGTTTGCATACTCTACAAGTGAATAATTTAGGAGAGGGAAGTCTGGGTTGCATTAGCATAATGTGTTTTTTCGGGAAGGGCACCGGCTTGCGGGGAGTTGAGGCTGGTCGGAGGCGTTCAGGCCCCCTGCCGGCCGGGAAGAGTGACCCGTGGAGCGAGGCCAGGCCTGGCGCCGACACAACCCAGCTTCACCTTCCACATCACATATTCACAAAAGAAATCCCATGTCCACTGTGAGCGCAGCCAATTAAAAAGTGATGCATAATTTAGCGAGCCATTTGGCAACAGAGACAGGCTGAGAATGATTTCGCTGGTATTTTCCTCGACTTGTCAGAAAAGAGCAGATCCATAAACTCGTTTCAGTGATCCCATTTCTCATACACCCAGCCTGTTCGCGTCACAGTTAATGTAAATATGTAAATCTGTAAGCCCCCCGGCAGATCTCCAGGACCAAATCTCTTCAAATTCACACTATTGATGACGGAACTTTGCACGTCCGTACATCCCAACTGTGCCAGGGCAGCGCGAAGGTGCTTCAAAAGCATGACAACAAATTCTCGAATGAATAGAACATCAATGGAAAATGATAATGCAATAAATAAATAAATAGTAATTTAAATGGTGAAATTACATTAGCAGGCCCCCACTGATTATGTGCCATTCCCTGCACCCTACGGGAAGGTGAGGAACGCATTCCTTCTCAATTCTCTATGACATAACTCCCTACTCCCCACATTTAAAATAACAGAGTTATAAAAGCGTGCGTGCACTGTAATTGTGCGCAGTGGACTGAGCTGAGAGGTGTACGATAATTCTGCCCCCCTGATGGAAGCGTGTATCCGAGAGTGTGCCGCAGTACGCATTTTTATCCAGACACCCGTCTAATAATGGTAATATGGCTATCAGCAAGGCTCAAACAACACAAGAGATCAAATATCGATCCTCTGCCCGATTGCAGCAAGCTGAGTGCATCACAGACCCTCTGCAAGGCTGGGCTAATAACAGCTCCCAAAATTTCGAACCCAGAATTAAGGGCTAAACATTAGAAAGAATGAAATCTCTTGGATTCTGTAACAGTTTCGCTCGTGCCAGGGAGAATTTCAGAGGCAGGAAGTGGGCGAAGAATGCCAGAGAATGGTTCTCGTCACCCATGCGGACAGGGATCCATCCTCATTCTTCCACCAGAGAGATCAGCGCTCTGAATCCCAGTCTAAGAGCTGGCAATTCTGTCCATCTCAGGGGGTCAAATCCCTTAGGGATAAGCTCATTCTGCGGAGAGGTCAGTCAACTGCAGCCTCCAGCTTTGGTAAGTCTCAATCAGAAAGCCGGTGTGCGCCTGCCCCACTTCCAAACTTCCACTCACCTCTTTCCCTGCTTCACTGCGGTGAGGCGGCCACATTAATGCTTCAGACCACCTTCTTTTGTCTCTAGGAGATTTATGGTCTACTTTAAAGGCAAAAGTAAAAAGAAAAGAAAAACTTTCGTCTGCGCATCAAGGTTTAGAGGCGCTACTTCATATACTGACACAGATGACTGGCAAGGGAATGTAGTGGCGGGCATCTCCAGGGCTGTATTTGCAAATGTCATATGTGAAAATGATGCCTATTTCAATTCCATTTCAGCAACCACATTCTTCTCCGTAGCCCTTTAAATACAAAACGGCGACTCAGTGAGCCCATACAAATCAATGAGCCTATAAATATTAACTGACTCAACGTTTTATTGGGTTTTGCCGCCATTCCAATGTTTCTTTTCTTTTTATTTCATCTGAAAGTCCACCCCAACAGTGCAAATGACATCCATTTCCAGCCATCCATTTTCTGTGTAAATTCAGGCCAGGGTTTCAGGGAAAGCTACAGGCCCTTCTATCCGTTCCACACTCAGTAAACACAATTACGACACAGCAACATACCCCAGGGCCAATTAGCATTATTAACTACTTTGCATATTACTGGACTGAGAGGGGTGCAGGGTGAGGGTAGAAAAGCCTGTGGAACATCTGGCAAACTTGGGGTGGAGCATCAGGACAAACCACCGCATCCATCAGTAAACTATATAACACACATAACACAGGTAGCTAATATAACACGTACACGAGATTCATCAAACATCCTACAAAAAATGCCAAATCAATTTCTTGCACTGAATAATTCTAAATGGCTTCCATCTTAATCTCCATAACTGCCACAGAGTAGGTGCATTTTGACGGGCACAGTATGGAGCGAATATGTTGTACGTGGTATGTCTGTGAAGATTCTCAGTCATCCAGGTGAATTTGTCTGAAAGCTGAGTCATGGCAACTGGACTTTCTTTAATGTGCATCCACAGAACTTTGTCAACCTGAGGGAAGTTGGCTTGTGACCACAATTTTATCCTCCAGGTTGGTTTCACCTCCTGCCTTGAATAGGCTCATTAAGTGACAGTTCCCATAAAAAAAAAAACCTATGAGACTAAGATGGAAGCCATTTAGAATTATTCAATGCAAGAAAATAATTTTGCATTTCTTTGTAGCATGTTTAATTTCATAGTCACCTCTTTTTACCTACTTTATTCACTATTATATCATCCATAGCCGTTTCATGAGATGCTCATTAACATCAATTAATGATAAGAAAGTGTTCAGCATAGTGTTCAGACTGTTGAAGTTTTCAGACTGTTGAAACCATCCACGTTGTCCAACTTAAGGTGTTGGAGTATGTCAAGAGTGTGAAATGCTGCCATCACAGCAAAAGCTCCCTGCTATGAAAAGACTCAAATGTTTAGGTTTTTGTTTATGCCATAACCTCAGCATGTGTTATTAGTCCTTGTTCATCAGTTTTGTTCAATAATGTAAAAAAATGCAAGACCTATAAATGAGTAGGTGCATCGGAACGTTTGACTGAAGTGTATATTGATTAGCAATCTCCTTTATTTTAAATATTGGTTATCAGCCCTCAAATATTAAACAGAGACCCATCCATCAGTGGAACATATCCATACATGACCATTCTGATTCAGAACCTGGCAGAACACCCAATATTAATTGTGAAACACGTTGTGTTACTGACTAAAATTACAACATATCAAGTAGAAAATGCAGGTTTTTATTTAACAATTAACACTCATTTTCACCAATGTAATAATTTTTTTGTGTTTATTTGTGTTGTCTGAATTTGAAGTCTGGCACCTCAGCACTCGGGCTAAAAATGTTAAGAGGTGCAGTCTGAGCCCCCCGCTGTGGCGCCCCGAGCAGCGAGGGGCCAAATGTGCTTACAGACGGGTGCAAGATGGAGCTCGGGCAAGCAATATGAACTTATCTCCTCAGACGCGCTCCGCCACTCCGTTATACTGTGACCTGGCCCAGAGCCTCCTCTATTAATCTATCCCAGACTGGCCGAGCGGCCCCGCGTCAGGACCACAGCTCTCCGTTACCAAGGATACGGCAAGGGTGTTTGCTTATTTATTTCTTTCCATCTGGCAGGGAGGCGGGCCCGATGTCTGACGGAGAAAGAAAGTCACGTGGGAGTTGCCACGAAGTCGTCTCTCTCTCTCTCTTTTTCTTTCTTTTCATCCGCCAGAATCACACACTGTGTAATTGAAGTGACCTGCTGACCACTTTCTGTCCTCGACCCCCGGTCATCGCCATCGCCCGCCGCTGCTACCACAGAGCGAGGGGGAACGGCGGCTGTACAGAGTCTCCACAACAGAGGCCATTCGTACCCACGGCGACCATCAAAAACGTTGTTCAGGGGGAAACACCCCAACGTGACCCGACAAGCATGAACCTGGTTCGAGAGAGGAAGGATTTGTCAAAAGTTAGACAGTGTTGTTTGCATTAAAGAATTTTGCTTCATAAACATATTTACAGCTCGGCGCTAACAATGCTAATGCGTTATGTGATTTTGGACTTTTCATTTTCACGTTGATCTTCATTTCCAAACAAGACAGTGTGGTGAAAGGCAGAGGCAAGCTGAGTAAGTTTCTGCATCGGTCGGAACCATCGTCACCCGCGCTAAGGCATCGTGGCGCTGCTGAACGCCAGAAGAGCAGGTAGCCCTCCTCACAAAAGCAGGGTTGAAATGCCAAAGTGCAAAACGGGAACAATCGAAAGACAAATGGATGATAATAAGCCATGATAAAGAGAATGATGAAGAGAAATGTAGTGTGTCGTTTAAACAGACACCGCACTACAAAGCTAGCCACTACAAGTAATAAAAAATGGATAATTGTCCTGTCAACTGTTTTGATGGCTGATTGGGTGCCTGTGCCGAGTGAGCAAAATAACTTCTAAACCTTAAATTAGGAAATAGTGGCAATAAAATCCATCAAATTAGACTTATTTAATACATGTAATACTACATGTATTAACACAACATTTGTTTTTAATAAAATGCATTCCCTGTATGTGGCACCAGTTTTCCAATAAATATGAGTTCAGGTTAAGGCATGAATTATGACACAGATCCACAAATCGATCACGAAGGAGCAGTGGTGGCCTAGCAGGGGGGCAATGGTGGCCGGTTCGAATCCCGAGCCGCCAAGGTGCCACTGAGCAAACCACCGTCCCCACACGCTGCTCCCCGGGCGCCTGTCATGGCTGCCCACTGCTCACCAAGGGTGATGGGTTAAAAGCAGAGGACACATTTAGTTGTGTCACCGTGTGCTGTGCTGCAGTGTTTCACAAGGACAATCACTTCACTTTCGAAATGTGATGGCAGCAACTTATTAAGTAATTTAAATCACATACATACACACATATTATTTAAAATGTTATCTCTGAATTCACTGTTATGAGCATAAACACAGTTTGTTCTTTCACTGCAGCGTACATGGATGCATGGTGGGAGACATATTACATTTGTGACATTAGCATGGAAAGAAAATCAGTAGCTGGTCTACACTCCCGTTCCCATTCCACTGCGGACGGTTCGGTGCTACTGGGAATTGCTTGTTGATCCTATTTCGGTTCTAAAATCATGAATTTGGTCATTCAAATCAGAATTTTGACCCGATAACACGAAAATCTGGCATAAGGACTTAAGCAGTCTGTCCCCCGGAGTGTGTGCTTTACTAAGCAGATGGAAACCCTGAACTCGCGGTATGTTCCTTTGCCACAGTTACCTTTCCCGAGCCCTAATCCATGCCAACGTGTGCCAGGCTAATGATGTTTGACAGAATGACAAGGTGTCTGTTCGGAGATCCCTCATAAGAAAAACAGCGGAGTGTATTGATCAGCGGCTCTAAACAGTGTTTGGACGATGCATAATTTATCAGTTTGCACAATGGGATAGCGGCGCAGAGAAATCTCATTTCGCCACACCAACTGGCTAGAATTGAAACGTCTCCTGGTGGAGATTACAGCGGTGTAGAGCCAAGAAAAGAAAACACGGCACAGAAGAGCACCCCATGGGGGGTTGGGGTGTTTCATTCAGAAGGCAGCCGTCGTGAAAGCGAGACACAGCGCGGGCAGACACGGGTTTAATTACCCTGAAAAATCGCCGTTCTCCTCGCTCCTGAGCTTATGTCCTGTGACAACGGCGTGAGGAGACGAGATCTGCTGAGATCTGCGGCCAGATCGGCCACCTCACTTTCATCTGTGCAGCTTAGAGAGGGAGGAGGGGGAAAAAAGTCGCCTCCTGCTGCACATATCTGGCCCCATCGGGATTCAATACCTGAGCAAAGTCACTCCAAGGTGAAATCCGGTGAAATTGGACATTGGGTGTCTCAGGACTATTCATTATTAATTCAGTTTCTGCCTCTTAGGTGCGGTAGAATCATTTTGAAGAAGAAGAAGAAGAAGTGAAAAAGAATGCTCAAGATAAGAAATTGAAGAGCGGGAGGAGTAATACTCTTGCTGTGCTTCTTGACCTGCCTTCTGCCTGTCAATGGTGACAGTAAAATGATGGAGGTCGCGCCTGTGCTCGTACGGTGCATGCTTTCCCTCCCTGGCAGCGAAAGCCCCTTTCGAAAAGCATCCCATCTGAAATCAGATGGTCATAAAGCTCATTCACATTCTCTCTGGACCTTCACAAACCTGACAAACATTCGTTATATCATATATGAATGTATTATGAATGCAGAATTCTTTCTTAAAACAAATATTTTTTTTTGACCATCCAGATTACAGCTAAGACTGTATATAAATCGCAGAAACCTTTTGGTCTTACTCATTAAAATGTGGCCCTTTTTGATGATGTTGATTCAGCATTTCATGCCAACACATAAAAAATGGGGTTGCAATCTAAGGCAACATTAAATTATATCTATAAAGAATATATTTAATGTAGAAGCTATATCCCGTTTGAAAATATATTTTTCTGAAGACCAGTGTATACATACAAGACCCAGCCATACATACTAGCATTTTGGATGGTACCTGCCCTGTGAGTAACACACTCGCCTATGAACAAGACCACAAAGTCTCAGGTTCAAACCCCACCCACTAACATTGCTCCAGGTAGTAACTGCTGATTGTAAGTCACTCTGGAAAGGTTGCCTGCTAAATGCCATAAATGTAAATGTTTAAGAATAATACAGAATATTAAAACAATGTTTAAAAGGTTGTTCATTTTTACAATTTAATTAAAAAAGGAACCCGTCAGCCTCAATCAAGTTTTGAATGAAATGGAATTGGTTATCATGACTCATAATCAAAAAAAACTATTGTAAGCTTTATGAATATTGCATTTACATTTAAAATGACTAAATTTACACTACACTATAGTGTACAGAATGTGTGTGCACACGTGATACATAAAGCGTATTAGCACATAAAATGTATAAAAATATGCATTTGTTTTTATATGTTTAATGTTCTGCTTTGCACTGCTACTGTTTCACTGACATTTTTTGTCATCAAGCCCAAAAAGGTCGACACAATGGAAGACGACCTTGTTTCTGTGGTAGCAGCACATTTTTTTAAAGTGGAATCGACGTGCACTTTCTCTGTGTGAAAAGACATTAGTTTAATTCCAGGTTCAATAGAAGGATTCCGTACATAAACCAAAATAAATAGATGAACATGCAAATGCACTCCACAGAAACCAGATTTAATGTTTTAAAGTAGATTTTTGACAAATGTGTCCAAATTTTCTCTGCAAGTTCTGTGTCCTCAGAAAATGCCTATTTTTCTGTTTCATGGTATAAGAGATGCCAAGGTATCTGGCAACCGTTCACACTACAGAGAGCTGTAACAGCAGCAGCCCACACAAAAATAAATGTTCCGCGCAAAGGCACTTCTTTGACTTTGGGACTCACCACGTTCCACAAGCTGCATTGATTTCACAATTCATCAGCAAAATATATCAAGTATCACAACGGAGATGCCAGGAGCAGCCATGAGCCATAATGCCCACAGAACAGGGGAGAGACATTAATCCAATATCACCCCACTGTGATAAGAGGCTCTGTCTGTATGGGACGTCTGGGCCTGTCCGTCAACAGATCCATAAAGTGTTATTACAGGCTATGATGCCATAGATCTGATAGAGGTGACGGGGTCATTCCTGTAATATCCATCAGCTTTGTCTGAGGTCCCCAGAGAGGCATCATCACACTATTAAAACACTTAGCCCATAAACAACCCATAATCCCGTTTTATGCTATAAACCTTTACAAACACACTTCGATTTCGCTTCAAATAGAGTGAAACAAGCACGTAGGTCAATGGCTTCCAGTGGTTTGCTAATGGCACTATATTTTCCAGATGCACCACGACACTGGAGCACACGATCTGCCACATCATTAGGAGATGGAATAACCTTGATTACCTGGCTACAAAAGATACATAAGGATCTGAGTGACAAGGACCAAAGTGTCATGCTAGATCACTTGGGCCTCAGGATCTGCTTCAAGGTTATGGGTGGCTGCAAACCAGTCCAAGGGACCTTGCTGAACAATGAAAAGCAGCCATAGGAGCTTCGGAAAAGGACCATATAGCAATGGAAGAAGGTGATTTACCACCTTCTATTGAAAGCGGGAAGTATTATGGGATGAAGACAAGTCAGGAAAGGCAGTGTGATGCTCTCATCATTCCGCTGGAACCTTGGGTCCTGCCATTTATATCTAAATCTGTCACGACCTTGACATTTCCGGGAAGCCCCCGGTTCCCCGTTTTCCCAGGCCACACTTTTGTGTTCTCAGTCTTGTGCTCCTGATACCTGATTGTTTTCAGATGTAATTATTAGTATAGATGTATCCTTGCCATGTCTGGTCCTTATTCTGTCATTCGGAATTTCCCCCCGTGTTTTGCATGTTCATGTTTGGTGTTTGTGTGAGGGACACTGTGTTCTGTACATTTTTTTTAAAACCCTGTTTGTGAGTCGTGCGTTTGTGTCCTTCCATCCTTTTCTTGCCACGACAAAATTGACAAAATCAAATTGAAAGGCTGTTGCCAAACACCTTCGATGATATTCCCTCATGATTTTGGTCTCATTAGCAGGATAACGATCCCCATCAAAATGCAAAATAGGTACGGAAAGGTTTGAAGAACCTGTCAAACCCTTCAAATTGTTTGAGCATCTGTGAGATGTGCCATAAAAATAAGTCTATGGTCCACAGAGACCCCACATCCAGAGTGCACATGACAGAGGTCAGACCTCTTTCAGTCACACAAGGGGGACCAACACAATATTAGCCATGTTTTAATGTTGGGTCTGACAGGTCTTTATCTTTTACTTAATAATCAATCACTACCAGTGGATGCTGCAGTTTTCAGACGGTCAGGACTCGCATTAAGTCCATCAGTCAATGCCTGCCTTAATGAGCACCACCCTGAAGCCCCACCCCTTTGTGATACTCAAAGGGACCCAACCATGCACCGCTGTATGAGTCTGTACGTCTCCATGAAGCACAAATAAATAAGACAAACAGTGACAACGGGTCCTGCAGGTAGGGCTGATTAAATTACCGTCACCTCTCGGCCCGAGCAAAACCACTCACGTCTGGGTCGAGGAACCCCTCCACCTCACATGAAATAGGGTGACACGAGTACAATGTGACTCAGAGAGGTACTCCATCACCCGACGTCGGGAGATTAATGGGCGAAAATGTCACCGGGAATAAGGTCACGCACCAGGAGACCCAGCTACAGGGGGATGGCAGAGTGCTGGGCGACGTGACCAGAAGCGCCCGGCGCTCTTCAGCATCCGGGCAGAAGCAGAAAGATGCACAGGCTGACAAGGGAAAACTGAAAATGATGGTCTTCTGGAAAGGAGATTTTGTAAAGAAATTCTATGTGTGCATAAATTTGGTAGAACGATGGTGAAGCCTTCATGAACAAAAACATGGCAACCATTAAAACTGTTCCTAAAGACCATAAACTGAAAATATTGAGCATGATATGATAAAGTATGATAAAGAACTGACCATGGTGATTATTTTCTCCACTGCAAAATACAAAATTATGCTCAAATGACATGAGTATGTGTGACTATAAATTCAAATAATTATCCAACATGATAAAAAATTTACTAATAGAGCTAATACTTTAATACAAGTTCTATTACCTGGTCATAAATTCAGAAAAATGTAACTATGTCTTTAAATAGTGATTTAGATAGTGATGAACACAGCCATGTAACTTACACTACCAGACAAAAGTCTGTACACCTACTCATTTAGGGTCTTAATTTTATATTATAGAATTAAAAACACAGAACTGATATAACACATCAGGTTATGTCATAAATAAAAAAATTAACAAACAAGGCAAAAAAGTTGGTCTTTTACATCTGTCCAAAACAGGGAGCTTTGGGTGTGATGGCAGCATTTTCAAACTTATTTTGTACACCTTGAGTTAGACAACAAAGATCGTGTCCAACAGTCCTGAAGGTTTTTAAACACTTTCTTATCATTTGCTCATGTAAATGAGTATCTCATGAAGCTGCTTTTGATGATGAAAATGTTGAACAAAGCAGCCATGAGGCGATTCTGAATAAACAGATCCATCAAACATACTTCACTCTCCTCCAGCATGATGCATATGCAATATGTTTCTTGCATTGGATTCTTCTTCAAAATGTCTCCATTTGAGTCTCCATAACTGTCACAGAGTAGGTATGTCCAAACGGTTAGTGTGAGTGGAAAGTGACCCTATAAACCCTGACTGGTTCGCAGAGAGTGAAACTCTGACTATTTTCTCAAGGTCACGTATTAAAGCAACGTTATTACGCAGCAAGTGCCCCTGCGATGGGCTGCCGCCCCGCCCTGCACCAAGTGCCTGCCCATTGAAGGCGGAGACCCTTCGCTCACATTCTCAGGCTTAGGTCCCAGATCTATAGGTTTATCTTAGCCTCGTTTGGTGTTAGACTGTCTCTCTTCAGATGCCCTCTGCTCATCAGCATTCCATACTCCTTACCACAGAGAGCAGCTGAAGTCTTTTTGTAATGTTTTTTTTTTTCATGTAGCTCTGTCTGTGAAGATCTAACACAAAAAAAAAACGCATTTGACAAATTGGTTATGACGCCACAGATTCACATATTTTGTTTGAACATATTTTGTTCCTCTTTTTCTTGTGCTCTCAATTATTTTTGACATCAAAATGAAATAATGAAACATTGCTTTCCCCATTACAGAATTATGTCTTTGTCCTTCAACAGTGTTCTTCTCCAGAATGTGTTCTGTCGCTCAAGGCTTCATGGAATGCATGGGATGCAGAAAACATGAATACCCATCATGCAAAGGTTCATGCAGCAAAATGGAACTAATAGATGTAGAGGAGTGTAGTGTAGTGGGTTTACATCGTATCTTAATACAACGTTCTCTCAGTGGTAGTTTACTTAATAACTTGTTAGAAGGATGTAGGCTATGTAAAAATGTAAATGGATTCCAGGGTAGAGATTTATCATATGAATGTTCAAGAGTATCTGCATTACTTATTGCTATACTTTCATTGTCCACTAGTGTGTTTTATTGTCTCTCCATCTCCAAAATTGGGTGGTGTTAGCCTAGTTGGCAACACACACACAAAGTCACAGGTTCAAACACCACCGTTGTGTCCCTGAGCAAGACACTTAACCCTGAGTCCCTGTCACTACTGACTGTAACTTGCTCTGGAAAAGGGGTGTCTGATAAATGCCATATATGTAAATGTAAATTGCATTGTTGTAGAGTGCTAGGACTAGTCACGTTCAAAGACTCCTGTCAAATTATCCATACAAGACATACCCTAAAAGGAAAAAGTTGAAGACATACATAAATGTGAATGTCAACAGAGGACAGCTTACAGTTGGAGCTGGGAATGTGAAAAATGTTCTGCCAGCCCCAATCGCTGGCAAATGTCCCTTTCTAGCAAGCGTGTGTTCTGTGTAGAGACGTGTGTACAGATTCATGTGAGCGCAGCTGCAGGTTCACACACCACACTGACCATGTAGTTTGTAACAAACAGAAAACGAGCTGACCCAGCAGCAAAATACTCAGCAGCTTTTACATTAGTTATGGCATTAAACGTCCTGTTTGTCCTCATTTTCCTATTTAACTCCTTTACTTTACTTTCATAAACACTGGACCATAAAACTCTCAGTCACTTACTACCCATAATCACATTTTCTAATCAGGGTTGCACCTACCGGAGCCCATCCTGGGACACCACACTCCATCAAATTCAATATTGTGTTCGTGATTTTATTTTTGCCATCATAATTGAGACCAGCCAAGCTGCTAAATAGCTACAAAGCTACAGTGCTCAATCTGAATGGGCATAAGTGGCTCCGGCCACTAGCTAGACAGGCCAAAAGACTGACAGCATTGCGCCCTTTTATAGACCCTGGACTGACCCATTTCTGAAAAAAAAAGTTACATTTAGATCCCTTATGCCGTTGATCCCAGTCATTGCTGCATTGCAAACCACTGGTCTTGCTCTATATACATTTAACACGTGTCTCCTGGCCTGCCTGAATGTGTTGGTGTGGCTGGGCTGCTTTTTGTGCAGCTAGAGGGGAACATATTGAACAGCCAGACCTTTTTCACCATCCTGGATTAGAAGAAGGTAGTGAATGGTATAGTATGGAGAGGCCGAACAGCGGGGGGGGGATCGATCCTTGGCCCTCTGCTTCATTTCTCCAACACGAGCACTTGGCAGCAAACCCGGCTTCCTCTAACACGGCATTGGTGAAGACATGTTTTGTGCAAAACTCTTAGCGTCCCACTGAAAATCAAAGACGTGGTTGTAATGTAAAGCATCAGTGCAGGTGGAGCCTATCCATGCAGCCTCTGGGCCCATTGCGGGAAAGAACCCAGAACAAGATGCCAGTAGTTACAGGGTACAAACACACAGACACGCCACGTTCCCTAATCTGCATGCCTTTGAACTACAGGAAGAACTTGGGTGTCATGGAAGGAGGCCAGGATGCCTTGTTGAGAGGCGGCAGCACTAATGTAAACGTAACTAGACCTCAGTTGTCAAAAAATCGATATGGATATACTATGCTATAAATAAAAATTGTGTGTCTTTAAAAAAGAAGCTTTGGTACAGTGCTGTATGATCATCTTAAGGTACCGGTCCTTCTTTAGAGGCAGTTTATTCCCTTTGTCTGTGTGATCTCACAGAGTTTGATTTATGTGGAGGTCAGGACTCTGACGTTAATGCTTTAAGTGCCCATCTGCATACTTGAGCTCCTAATTATCTCTTCGGGCTTTTTACAAATGCCGCAAGAATGCTTTCTGAGTCACAACCCCCCCCCACACACAAGACGTCATCTGAACGTGGAAGGGTGTATGTTTGTGACAGAGACGGCCTGGTTCTGCATAATAGCCATGAGGCTGCAGTGGACTCGAACCGGATTGCCCGACAAAATCTGCTGCAACGTACAGACGGCTGGGTCAGACATCGGGGAGCACAGCATGAGCCCAGGCCTCCCTCCTGTTTCGTGTCAGTGCTTCAGCCTGGTGGCGGTGATGCAATCAAGCAGGGCAAAGATCTCTATCCGATTCAGGCAGCAGAGTGTCGTCGGAGACCATGTGCATGGCCACACCCTCTTCCAGGGGTTAATTTTCATCATGAAAAAAACATTAAATCCATGCCATGAGGTCATTTTCAAAGAAAAAAAGTGGCGATGCCCTGCACAGGAATGGGCCGGATAAGGTGGTAATTGTAATAATTACAATTATAATACAGGTGGATGGAGTCATGCAAACTGCACCAAGCATCGGAGGCAAGATAAGCTGCCGATCCGGATTTCCTTTACTATTCCTGCAGACACTCACACACAAATGGTAGTCACATACACTCTAGTATTTAGAATAATGATGATGATTAATATTATCAAGCAGTAGTTGTATTATTAAGGATTATTTTCAGTTCCAGTAATAAGTGTTGCTAAAATTGCACTACTTTTAGCTTTACAAG
This sequence comes from Denticeps clupeoides, assembly GCF_900700375.1. Lineage (NCBI taxonomy): Eukaryota > Metazoa > Chordata > Actinopteri > Clupeiformes > Denticipitidae > Denticeps > Denticeps clupeoides. Next base: position 49,159 of record NW_021629754.1, on the reverse strand, counting down.
ATGATTAAAACCAATACATTGATTGGTGATGTAGAAACAGGAGACCGTGGACAGAAGTGTAAAGAAGACATAAAAAACCCATCAAAGTAAAGCAGCTTATTCAGCAACTCGAATCACTGATTTTAATGGAGCCAACATGATACTCAACCTGTGTTAGCAGCAGAAAAAAAGCAAAACTGACTTTCCTTATTAAATTATTTTCACCAGTGCATTCATCAGCACCACATCAGAGTGGTGTCCATCCCTGGTTTTTTTTTTCTGATTTTTTTTTTTTACAATTTTGAGATGTACATGCAGTAATTTGCAAAATAAACGACAACTACTTTGCTGAAGCACACAAACACACAACACTGATCATGACAAAGGAAATAAATGAATTAAAGAAGAATGTTCACGTGCCTGCTGCAAGAACAGATTAATTACATGGCAGAATGAATAAAAGTGGGTATTATACCACATTACATTATACCATGAAGGCATATAAGCACTAGACGAGTACGGATTGGGACTCTGGCACCCTCTCAGGTTGCTAGTGATCGATTGGACTTGTTTAGCTCTGCGCCGTTGTTTTTAAGAGCGAATTGCAGGAAGCGGCGTAGATTTTTGTCGAGGCGTGGCAGGGGCTGCTGATCCCGATGTTTTCAGCGCGTGACTGAGTATTGGACGTGCGCTTCCTGCTTATCCTGCAATACAGCCAGCAGAAATAAACAAATAAATAAATAAACCAAAAAATAAGGGTGGAAATGTATATATCTATATATATACACACACACACACTTCATATAGCCCTCTCATGAACTATTTAGGATTCATGTGTACGTATGTCTGAAACGATGCTCGGCAAACAAGTTATGCGGAACTTCTAATATTTTTTTTCGCATCCATTTACACAAAGACCTCTGTGTTTTCGCGGCATGCACTTCAATACACGGCAAGAACAAAACGCGTTTGTTATTATGCATACTGAGTGTTCAAACATATAGTGCGCTTCACAGAAGAGCCTGGCAGAGGCTATCTGCCTGCCGGGACGTATCCACTTACCCAAATGCCACAGCATTCAAAGGGAGTACCTGTGGGACGCGTATTGTATTCGGCACTCTGGGCAATTGTCCACGTGTAGCACCGTTATAAAATGGCTACTTGACCCACGTGATATTTAGGCTAAGAAAATTGCAGGCGGTGAATTATTTCCGCCTCAGTGGCACTGATAATGTGCAGTTAGGCAGCAAATTAGCATGGTTAAAATATAAACAGGCCGTTTCACACGCTGCAAATTGGCCCGGGCGCACCGGCTTGTGCGGCTGCGTCCAGGGCCGGGCTTTCATTACGGACAGCTTGGACCAGATTATCAGCAAATCCGATCGAGGAGGAGAGGTGACAGCCAGCGTGGGCTGCCACTGCGGCCAGACTCTCGAACAGCATGCCCCCGACGCCAGAATATGATTTGACAGAATCGCCGAGGAGCGCCAGGACGGGACACAATCTGTTGTCTTTCGGGCAATAAGGGAGACAATGATAACAAAAAATGAAAGGCGGCCGTCCGCAAAGAATCACATTTCAGCTGGAGATGATACAGACAGGGACTCTACAGGCTTCAACAAGTTACGTTTTAGGTGGTCTTAAAACCATTACACAGGCAATTCAAGACCAATTTCACATCCATAGTTGCAAATAGATGACAAATTTCCACACAGACACAACAACAGAGCACTCGGTAAGGTGGAGTGGTGTGTGTGCATGTGTTTGTGTGTTATGTGTATATATACATACACACACATATACATGTTTATCCACCCAGAATGAATTAGGTTTAAAATACCTCCTCATTTTAGATGATGTACACTCCCTGTGTCCTTATTCATCAATAATAAATGAATTAACAATCTGGAATCAAAATCCAAATTCATATTAAATCAGTCAAAAACAAGAAAAAAACATCAGCATCATGTTAAATGTGAAATGTGGGTGTTGAAATTCTGGTCATGGAACGGTTGCCATAGAAATAGAAAGGCGCAAAAAGTTTTCGAAACGCCGTATATGGTGGTGAAAGATTTCTTCGTACAGAAAACTAATTTAGACTCATGAGAAACATCAACATTAATAAAAGCATATGGTTGGATCCTTATATGAAAAAAAGGCATGAAAAGAATTCTATGTCTCAAAGAGAAATGAAAGCACCTCCACTGACATCTTCAACTTGCAAGTTTCTTTCTCACACCAATACATTTGTTGAACCAGTATATGGTATCTACAGCTTTGCATTCATGACTTGTAATCCTTGCAGAAGCGGCTGCATTCAACGTTTCTAGGACGCGTCAGCGGCAATGGCTCCTCTGGAAGAGCATTCAGGCTCAATTATTTTGCAGCCTTTCACTAGCTCCAAACAGACAGACTAGAGCATAAGGCCATCGGGAAAGAAAAAGGACACATCTCAGCGTTTTAAATGGCCTTTATGTGACCGGGGCGCAGCAGCTGAAGTGTCCATTTAAATGCAAGGTCATGGCGGTTTCTGAACACTTCCTGTGGATCAGCGACATGAAGGATCTCAGGGCTGGAAAAACACGGGCTTTGCAGGGACATATATATATATATATATATATATATATATATATATATATTTTTTTTTTTTTTTTTTTTATAGGTGTTCAGAACGAGAAACAGGAAGGGATTGCATGGTGCAAGGTCTGGAAAATGTGGTGTAGAGTAAAAGGAAAGGGGAGTGAGTGGAGGCCAGGCCTTGAGGTGTCACATCTGCGTGGGTAATTTTCTCGAGACTTGTTCCAGAACTCCAGAACCAGACATGACGCATGGTGCCCCTCCCGGTCCCGCGGGTAAACAAACACCTCCTGACTGGGCTGGAGAACGGCTAGAAAAAGGGAAGCACAACAAAGCGCGGCTGGGGAGATTAAATGATTAATCTGGGTTTTTTTCCTCGCCGCTTGCTGTGCCGGCGTGGCTGCAGAGACACCTGCGGTATGCATAATGCACAGGGTTGGTGCAAAAAAAAAAAAAAAAAACCCAAACAAACGGTGAAGAAAATTCCAAAAGCAGATGGAGAGACGTGGCGTGTTGTCGTTGCCGGTGTGATTTTTTTTTTCTGTTATCACATTGGACCACGTTGTGCAGAACTAACGATTCAGTTCGCGGAAGACGTCTCTCCTGCTGATGCGCCTGCTGACTGAAGTACGCCACCGAACTTCTGAAACGCGCTCTCCCCAGGGATCGTTTTTCGCTCTCGCATTGCCGCTCAGATCCAGCGCTCTGGCGCGCTTTCCCTCTCCTCCATCGGCAGCAGACCACAGCCTAGTACCGGTCGAGGAGAACCACATTTGGTTATGCAGCATCTGGACCAAGGACTTGAACACGGCGCATCACACTGTCACACTCACACACACACACGCACGCACACCACATTAAACCACTCAGGATCAATGGAGGCAACCACAGAACACACATAAATCCCATAAAAAGCCCCTCATGATGTTCCCGCTGAGGAAGCTGAGGAATTAAAATTTGATGTCAAATAAAGTACAAAGCGATTCTTCCTTTCCTCTCTGCTTCAGGGCCCAGTGCAGAGTTCATAGTAAATGGAACAAATCGGTACATCAGTGCCAGAAAGAAATTTCAATTAATGAAACTCGAGCAAACGATCTCGAAAGTTTTGTAGGCGTGTGTGTGTGTGTGTGTATATAAGCAGCCCAAATGAAAGCTGAGTGGCATGTAAAGCAGCCCTTCTCCTATTGTAATCCCACCAGGTAAAGCTGGGCTAATATAAAAAGGTGAAAATTCAATTTTCTCTGTGGCGGAAATGATCAGTGTCTATGATCGGCCGGCTGAAGAGATGGCGGCCGAAGGTTCTTTGGAAAATAAAACGTGCCGTAAAATGAAATATGAGATGAGGCCAATCCGTCAGGGCGCTGCCTTATTATAACGCCGTCTCTACCTTTAATTAAAGGTGCTGGCGCCCCCCCATGATTGGCAGTTTATTTTTATGTCGCAGGACGAACCCCAACGCCGCCAAAGTCATTTGCATTTTGACAGCGGCGTCTAGTTTAGATGCACCGTAGGATCTTGATCAGTCTCCTGTTGGGCCTTAAAACGCACTGCACTTGTTTCATATTTTTACTCTTCCACTGGGGTTCAGACCCAAAAGTACACAAGTCCATTTCAACGATCTCTTTAAACTGATGGTCTGGTGTGCAAATGCTGCCGGGTTTAACACGGCCTTTAGCGCTATTGGCCTTTTACAAACTCCTAAAAACCAAGAAAAAAGCCTTTAGAGTGACGTGAACGGCATTTCTGCCAGACCATCCATGGCAATTTAGCCTAGGACTGAATTTGATGTCTTTAAAACTGCTCCACAAAGGGAAACTGAAGGTCAAAAATCTACAAAAGCCATTAAAAAGGGGCAGTTCTCAAAAATACAGACACTCTTTCTTTGCTCAGTGGCGGATGCAGAGAGGGGCTGGCGATGCCAGGCGAGGCGGAGAAGGAAATGTTTGCCGGAGTATAAAACACTCGGCACACGGCTCAGACTAGTATGGAAATTTTTATATGTTAATGTGTGGATAAAGCAACTGAATGCGATAAGGCGAAACACAGCTTATCATAGGGTTTGAAGTTGGGGATAATCCCGGATGAGGTGTGAGTTAAAGGAGGTGAAGAATCAGTCTTTAAACGGACACCTCGGTGGAGCGGATTATCCTGCTTTTATCATGGTTTCAACGAAAACCACAGAAAGGTCACTCACAGGATTCGCGGCAAAACATTCATACTGCGATGTGAAACACAATACACAAAGTCTGGTTCTAGACGTCCAAAAATGTAATGTGCAAGGGCTAGACGATTTAGAAAAATGGCAACAAATAGATTAATCAAAGACTGTTTCAATCGTTTGTTCCAAAATTTCACATTTTGCCATGTACCAGTATTCTGTTTTTTGGTCTCAACCCTGAGTGTAACACAACACCTCATTTTCAGACATGTTTGACGAATAAAGTAAATTGTAAAAATGTATGCTCTTTATTGGTACATTTCTTCTTAAAGTAACTACAGTAGAGTTAGAAAGCATTATTTTCCATGCAGCCCTGCTGATATTTTGAAAAGTGGCATAAGTGAAGGCTTGAAAATGTCCAGTCAGCCCCCAGGTACTGCATCACTAGAACAGCACAGAATCTTGGGAGTAATTCTTAGATTTACTTGTTGCCCTTAGTCCCCATTAACTATGATTTTCTATTGTTTTAATGCACACCTACGAGCCAATCAGAGGCTGAAATCTTTCAATGCCCACCTCATCATGACTGATGCCTGAGACAAAGTCTCAGGTATTATGATGTAATATTTTATAAAAGTACATGTGCTACTTTGATTGCATGTTTCACAGAGGTTTACAGTTTATTTTGTATATAATATTTTCAACATTACAGGGAGTGCAGAATTATTAGGCAAATGAGCATTTTGTCCACATCATCCTCTTCATGCATGTTGTCTTATTCCAAGCTGTATAGGCTCGAAAGTCTACTACCAATTAAGCATATTAGGTGATGTGCATCTCTGTAATGAGAAGGGGTGTGGTCTAATGACATCAACACCCTATATCAGGTGTGCATAATTATTAGGCAACTTCCTTCCTTTTGGCAAAATGGGTCAAAAGAAGGACTTGACAGGCTCAGAAAAGTCAAAAATAGTGAGATATCTTGCAGAGGGATGCAGCACTCTTAAAATTGCAAAGCTTCTGAAGCGTGATCATCAAACAATCAAGCGTTTCATTCAAAATAGTCGACAGGGTCGCAAGAAGCGTGTGGAAAAACCAAGGCACAAAATAACTGCCCATGAACTGAGAAAAGTCAAGCGTGCAGCTGCAAAGATGCCACTTGCCACCAGTTTGGCCATATTTCAGAGCTGCAACATCACTGGAGTGCCCAAAAGCACAAGGTGTGCAATACTCAGAGACATGGACAAGGTAAGAAAGGCTGAAAGACGACCACCACTGAACAAGACACACATGCTGAAACGTCAAGACTGGGCCAAGAAATATCTCAAGACTGATTTTTCTAAGGTTTTAGGGACTGATGAAATGAGAGTGAGTCTTGATGGGCCAGATGGATGGGCCCCTGGCTGAATTGGTAAAGGGCAGAGAGCTCCAGTCCGACTCAGACGCCAGCAAGGTGGAGGTGGAGTACTGGTTTGGCCTGGTATCATCAAAGATGAGCTTGTGGGGCCTTTTCAGGTTGATGATGGAGTCAAGCTCAACTCCCAGTCCTACTGCCAGTTTCTGGAAGACACCTTCTTCAAGCAGTGGTACAGGAAGAAGTCTGCATCCTTCAAGAAAAACATGATTTTCATGCAGGACAATGCTCCATCACACGCGTCCAAGTACTCCACAGCGTGGCTGCCAAGAAAGGGTATAAAAGAAGAAAAACTAATGACATGGCCTCCTTGTTCACCTGATCTGAACCCCATTGAGAACCTGTGGTCCATCATCAAATGTGAGATTTACAAGGAGGGAAAACAGTACACCTCTCTGAACAGTGTCTGGGAGGCTGTGGTTGCTGCTGCACGCAATGTTGATGGTGAACAGATCAAAACACTGACAGATGGCAGGCTTTTGAGTGTCCTTGCAAAGAAAGGTGGCTATATTGGTCGCTGATTTGTTTTTGTTTTGTTTTTGAATGTCAGAAATGTATATTTGTGAATGTGGAGATGTTATATTGGTTTCACTGGTAAAAATAAATAATTGAAATGGGTATATATTTGTTTTTTGTTAAGTTGCCTAATAATTATGCACAGTAATAGTCACCTGCACACACAGATATCCCCCTAAAATAGCTCAAAATAAAAACAAACTAAAAACTACTTCCAAAAACATTCAGCTTTGATATTAAGTTTTTTGGGTTCATTGAGAACATGGTTGTTGTTCAATAATAAAATTATTCCTCAAAAATACAACTTGCCTAATAATTCTGCACTCCCTGTATTGTTAATAGTGAACATTGATATAATTGCATGAATGTTTCGTCTCCCTCAGAGGCAAAAAGAATACCTACACATACACAGGATGGCAAAAAGCAGGAAAAAAACAATACGAGCAACAGTTGGATGCCCGCTTGACAATTTCACACTCAGCGATCCTCAGGGGATGTGCAACGCTCTACAAGAAGCCTTCTCATAATGCTAATGACATTATGAAGGAACACGTGCCCAAGATGTCATCAGCACATTGCTGCCTGCTGTCCGAAGACGTATTGTTTCATAATGGGACTGATGAGGACCCCCCCCCCCCTTTAATCTCTTGTTGTGCTGATGAACCTTTTGCAGCATTTCAGCTGTGTCCATATCATTGTTTCAATCATCGGTCATGTAAAGATTGTTCCTTTCTTCTTCTTCTTCTTCTTCTTTTCGGGCTTGTCGGCAGGATTAGGGCGGCGAGTACCACCATTCACCCGCGCTGTAATACATATATATAGTGCAAGAGAAACTCGAACATTATACATCCCATATTTCAATTACACTGCTGACTCCCTCTCTCCATCCTTTTATTCTGCAGCAACAATAATGAGCAGAGGCCCATTAACAAACCTCTCATTTACAGATCTACAATTCACTTTGATAAACCATTCTCATACTACTAAACCCCCCATACAGTCAAATAAAAGACTGGTAATGAAATGAACATCATTATTGTGCATGTTTTAATAAACCCGCAGGTGTGTGTGCTGATCAGAAAAACCTCAGGGTTAAGCACAGAACCTAGACGCTGAAAAAGTGGATTACCTCTCCCTTTCCATTTCTCCAACTCACATACAAAACCGTGCAAATTCTCAATAGAAGATTAATGTTTAAAAGTTGTGAAACCGTGGAGTGTGCCACAACATCAAAAGAAAAAATCTGAAACGGTGTGCAATGAAAATCCTCAGACGATAAAGGAAATGAGGATGAACTACAGTATAATCCCTCGCTGAATCTTCCAGAAAGTCATTAGGTCAAAGGAGTGCGGAGGCTGCTGTGTGAGGGCCCTTTATATAATGAATCGTCTGCAGTCCTCCGGGGGAAACAATGCCTGAGGCTGGCTGCTTGTGTTTGGCGAGTCTGAAAATTAATGTTTTGAAGTGCTATCTGCAAAGGGTCCCTCAGGGCACCTGCTGGCTGCCATTTCTGTAGGCATCGCCATTGCAACTTGTATGAAAGCATTTTGATTTCGCCACCGCCGTGATCCGGAATCCATGAATCACTCGCCTCTGTCTGAAATTGCGGACGTGGCAGACAGCATCTGTTAAATTATGGACAGGTTTCGCCACCCCCATGTGTCAATCTAAAAAGAACAAGGCCAAAAAAAAAAACAAAAAAACAGTAAATCCACACGTGTCCATTATACCACTGAAGCCTGTGTCACCGTTCACTCTATCAAAGGTTCTCAAGAAGAACTTCAGTCCATAAATTGGCAGTTTTCTTCTGAAATCTGACCTCTAAAGGTCTGGAGAAAGATGTTGGATGCCTTCAAAGGAGGCACTTTTAGCAGCGCAACTTCTATTTTCACGGCAATGTGCAGCGTAACACATTGAGCTACGGAACAGTCTTGACAGCTACAGCAAATTATCCACATCGAGATCCCTTTCTGACTCACAGACACAAAAGTACAATTTCCTCCCTGAGACCTCGAGACCATACTCTTTGGAACATAAAATATTGTTGGAAGTGCTGCCAAGAGTGACTCCTCACATTTCGCTGGGGAATTGGCTCCAAAAATTTACAAATGAATTCGGAATAAGAGAAAGGTCTGTTCCTTCCACCATACGGTCCAATTATGAGCATAAAAAAAATCTTTTTAAAGAGTCTAAATTTGAGTATTATGACACATATGACACATAGTGTAAAAGTGACCAGTTGGATGGTTTAATGATGTTTGCATAGCGCCCAGGACTGTTCTCGGTTCAGCCTGCCACTCCGTCTATGTTGAAGAAACCAAGATAACAGTACAACAGAGCTTCTTGTGAAAGCACCTCACGTACCACATCAGGACGAAAAAAGGCCAACGCCGACCTCATCACAGCGCCGTGTCAGTGGAGTCAGCATGACAGCTGAGCAATCAGAAAACTGCAGCCAGCCCATGAGTCCGGCCCCTCCGACTCCGGGCCCAGGCACCGCACCTCCAGCGGAGATCAAGACACCTTCTGTCTTCCATGAAAAAAACTGTCAAAATGTGTGTCAGATGCAGGAACTTAGAGCTGTTCCACTGCAGTGAGCCTAAACGGGAAACCAGACGTTTTAAAGGCCTAAAGAAATACATGGTTGTCACAGCGGTTAAAGTTATGCACAGAATAGAAAGTCTATATCTTAAAATTGCACTCTATCTGTGCAGAAATAATGATGGGTGTAACCAAAAAATATTGATTAGTGAAATCGGGAAAGTGAAAGACATAAGACTTCAATTCTATTGGTCCACGCCCAACAGTTTGTTAAAAAATTCTACTGAAATTTTCGCCAGAGGGCAGCAGTTTGAACAGGAAGTGTCCCGGGTGGAAAGGATCTTTTATAATGCTCCTGGCAAAGTACATCACGCTTCGCTGTTATGACTGTCAAACCGACAGCCTGTCAGCTAACTTTGCAATTTTTTTTTTTTTCGCCCAACAATTATAACGCCTTCCTCTAAAGCCAGGCTAATCAGCTTGACTGAGAGCTTTGTGTAGTGCTTAGTTCATGCCTACAATGTATATGTCACAGATAAAAGTTCCAAGGCATTTTCAGTTTTCAGATGTTACAGACTGTCAAGGTAAGTATAAAAGTAGCCACAGTATCAACCAGTTCAATCAACTGAATTATAATAACTGTTACAAATAATGCTTAAATATAAAGAAATTCAACATGAGCTGAGACATTTAGAAATTGTTAAAAAAAAAAAGTCTGGAGACGGTTAGAAAAGCGCCACTTCTAAAGCGCCAGGAGTCTTGTAAACCACAGTGAGAGCTCCATTATCTACAAATGGAGAAAGTTGGAACAGTAGGAAAGTTCACTTGAGACTCACTAGCTAAAGTCCACGTTCGGAGACTGGACACAAATTGCATTCATGGGAGTGCTGCAAGAACCCAAAAAAAACAGGATAAAAATTTTCCTCACAAATGATGCCATCATTTGCAGGAACCGGAGACAAAGCTTTGGGCACCATCTGTAGCATGGTGCTGCATTATTCTGTCAGGCTGATGTAATGTACATGGCATAAGTGGCAGCCTGGGGAGGCACCCATGGGGCATCGGAGTGTAGAGGCATCCGGGTTGCTTCCTTTGGTCAATCCATCTATCATTTACGTTTACGGCGTTTATTAAGACTTATCCAGAGCGACCTACAAGCTGTGTAGTCACAGGGACAGTCCCCTGGAGCAACTCTGGGTTAAGCGTCTTGGGTGCCTTGGGTGCTTAGCACCCTGGGAGTGTATTAATGGGGTTGTGTATGCTTGTGTGTATGCTATGTTTTCCTTTTAAGCCAGAATGGCTGAACGGTGGCCTAGCGCTCGCAGAGCACCCGTGTGTGTGTTTATCCGTGCATGGATTCCCCTCTGTTAGTGTGTTTGGCTCTGTGCTGGGGTTGTATATAGTTTGTGTGTGTTTGGTTGAGGGTTTTGCGGTGGTGAATATAGCACTAGCTGGCTTGCCCGTATATATCACTTCCCGCACTTTAAATAAATACACTTTTATTGCACTTTGCCCCGTGTGTTCCTCCTTGTCACCATCCACCTAGTTCACATTGTCCACGTTCCTTCCCCCTAGACAGGAATGGGACACTTTGGGACACAATAGTAGTAAGTGGGGTTTGAATATGGGTCTTCTGGTTCATAGGCAGGTGTGTTACCCTCTAGGCTCCCACCACCCTATCTTATTCTGAGGTGCCAATGCAAAATAAAACACTTTCAATTACTGGAATGAAAAGAAAAACAGGATCTATTTCTTTTAAGAACACAATGCAGTAAATCACAGAAAGACAGCAAATTCTGTGTTAATAGTGCTGGCATCACTGTGTGGGTGTGACATTGACAGTAAAACAGTGTCTCACTATCCTGAGGAAAGTAAGCATTCGACAAGGGCACCTTCACCCAAAACGTATATTACTTTTTGAACATTTGCCAGATGACTGTGTTCTGTTTACACATGCTAGTGGTTTTTTTATTTTTACCACTATTGAACACTGGTGGTGGTTCATACATACAGTACACCCTACAATCTACATACCCGTCTTACCCAAGTTCAAGTGATCCCTGTCGAGCAGTGCGATTCGTAACAATTGATTGTGTTAATCTGCACAAGTCTTTACTACAGAAATGTCTGTAGCTATTTTTCATGGTGTAGCTTAATTTCCCTGCATCCTAACTCGTTTACATTATGTAAAACGTCAGGCCGGGACCAAGAATGAAATTTTTTCCTCAACAAAAAATAAGCTTTGTCTCATTAATACAGTTATAGTGAGTGGTGGGTAATGGGTGTAGCTGGAAGGAGAAACCCCAAAATCTACCATTAAAGCCGTATCTCTGTTTAATCACGTAAAAGAAATATGTGCAACTGTAATATTCTGGTGTGACAAGAGACCAAAACAACAAAGTGAAATGGTAGGGTGGTAGTAGCCTAGTGGGTAACACACTCGCCTATGAACCAGAAGACCCAGGTTCAAATCCCACCGTTGTGCCCCTGAGTAAGACACTTAACCCTGAGTTGCTCCAGGGGGACTGTCCCTGTAACTAGGGATTGTAAACTGCTCTGGTTAAGGGTGTCTGATAAACGTTGTAAATGTAAAAATGCAATGAAATAAAAAAATAAAGATCGATACACTGTCCCCGTGGCAACAATGCTGCCTCTCCAGGGCTGATGCCCCAGTAATTACTGAATGTTAAGTTATTCAAGACTGTCGGCTAAATGAAAAAAATGCAAATGTAACATTTTTTTTTTTACTTACTCCTCATGTAGTAACCAAGAGGTTTAGGAAATAATCACTGACTCACTGTCAACCCCATCCCGAAAAAAAATATATATCCTTAATCTCCACTTTCTCCCTTAAGCAACATTCTTTGATTCCGTTTTCTGGAATTTAAAAATATGGAAATGAAGGTGCTTGAGACATCCTGCAGTTTAAAATGTAGAAACAGCGCATCTGTGCCAGTCACTTGTCACTCCTTTCATCAGCATGTAGTTTAATGACGCCCAACTCAATTATACAGCGACATGAACGTTACGGATCCAACACATCTGTTGCTTTCTGTGCGGCAGTATGAAACAAGCACACCCCGCTTGCCTGGTGATGCTCAATGACCCAGGATGGGCTTCCACACCTGTGGAAGGGCGAGTCTGCCTGGTTAAGATCCCAATTCAAAAGGCGACACTGTAACGTTTTAAAGCCAAAGTCAGCAGCCAAAGGGGGCGCAGTGGATTAGTCCCCCCGGAGCTACTTTTTACCAGGCAGTCGGTTTCCCACCACAATACACCATAATTACCAATCAAATTTAACGTCGGCCGCGTTGGAAACGATTTGAAAGGTTACCTTCGCTCGTTGATAATTAAACCCCCGCTGATGGCACGCTAGTCGTGCTTGTTTGCTGAGAAATGAACAGAAAAACACACACACACACACACACACACACACACATACACACACACGAGAGCGCAATCAGAGGCTTGTGTGTTTATGTATGTGTGCTTTTCTTTTTTCAGCCGAACCACGCTGTCTGTCAGCTTCACCTGCCCTGCCGGGGGGGTTGTCATTTGTCACTCTACAAAGAAATGAACAGCCTTGAGGAGAACCGAATCAAAATGCTTACCTTTCTGTGGAGCTTAACCCCGTAACCCTCCAGGAATTTCGAAGGCATCCGCCCTTCTTCATTCTGCCGCAACTCATGTTTAAATGTGATTCGATGTGAAATGCATTGTGTTGCGCGGTAAAACTGAAAAAAATCATTGTAATAAGTAACAAACGAGTGCCCTGGCAAACATGATCATTATACCAGTGACTTGTTCCATAAAACATACTTGCCTAATGCCACCACCCTCATAAAAAAAAAAATGCTCCATAACTACTCTCACTCCTCAGACTTTTATTACATCCTGCTTCTCATCTACAAAATCCAAAATTATTCATATACTCATTTCCCACTCATGCTACTCATTGTAGCATGCACCTTAAGTAATGTTGTTTGTCTTGTATGTAATCTGTATATTCTCTGCAAATAACAGTCTCATTGCATATCATTCATCGTATTGATTGAATCTGACAAAAAGATATATAAACGTGAGTGAAAAAAACGCACAATACCACACAATCATATTTCACCATCTATGAGCACAGTCCCTGCCCCTGCACAGAAATAGGCTTCTTTCAAAACAGGAAAAATATTCAGACTCCCCTGAGGTCTTATGTCCAGCACAAAGACCAGGTAAAATTCATGGTCACAGCTGACCTTCTGTGTCCTTTGGGTACAGTCACGACTTGGGGTCTGAAGGCAAAGGAGGCGCAGAAGTGAGGCGTGTTCTGACAAAGGATATTTATTAAAAATAGAAAATCAAACTGGGCACAATGGCCAAAAAGAAAAATCATAACCATAAACTGTCCCGAAGGCATGTGTCCATAATGAGAGGAGCAACACGAACACAAAGGTAAGTAACTGGGTGTGGCCTAACAGTTCTTATGGAGTCCTGGTCGTAAATGGGTCCATCTGGGATGGATCAGGACTCCATAATCAGGTGCAGGTGCACCTGCTGTTATCACCCAAGCCCTGCAGGCGCCATGCAGGGAGGCGGTCCCGGACCGGCCAGGACAGATACCAACCCTGCTAGTTACGTCCCTACTGACGCTTTTTCTGCATCCCTCGCTGATGCCCGCCAGGAGACGCTCCCAGACCGTCCAGAGTCCGCTGCTCACGCTCTATGGCATGGTTCGCCATGGCACGACCCCATCATATGGATGGCATCCTTCCTTCAGATCGCGGTGCCACACCACCATGGCTCACCTCGCCATAGCGCAACACTCTCTTCGGGCCAGCTGTCCAGTGATCCCCGCTGGCACCCGCACTCATCACAGGTTCTCCGTCTTCTCCTCTGCTTACTTCGCATGCTACGCTTCTGGTGTGGGAGGCCACATTCTCTCACGACTTGGGGCCAGAAGGGAAAGGAGGCGCAGAAGCGAGGCGTGTTCTGACAAAGGCTATTTATTATAAACAGAAATCAAACCGGGCATGATGGCCAAAAAGGAAAATCATAAACATAAACTGTCCTGAAGGCGTGTGTCCAGAACAACAGAAGCAAAACAAGCACAAATAATGTCTAGATACATGTGGCAGCACCTACTGGGTGCTGCCGAACAGTTCTCATGGAGTCCTGGCCCATCGAGCCTAATCGGTATTAGCTGGTATGGACCAGGACTCCATAATCAGGTGCAGGAGCACCCCATGGCCCCTGGGCTATCACAGGTACCTTTGATGTCTCCTGGGCAACGCAACCTCAAAGATGAACCCCAAAGCCAGAATCACCCGCTCGCTCCCGCCTTTCACCCCAAAAATGACAGCCTCTCAGCGCAGCACCACAGTATTTTGCTTATTCGACTGAAACAATCACCGCTCTCTAAAAGTGCAAGGCGTCTCCGCGTCGCCCCCCTCTCTGTTCCTGCCCGTCTCTGAGACCACTGAACAATTTCAGAGGAGTGTTGTTTATCTGGCAGGATGCGGCAGATGGCTGTGACAGGCCCCTTGTTTTTCGGGAGGCTGAGTGCTTCATCTCCGGCCCCCTTTCCCGGGGCACTCAGGCACAGCGGCGAGGCAGGAGGCATGAGTGCGCTACCACGATGGGGGGAGAGGGGAGAGAAACGAACACCGAAGTCTGCCTCTAATTACGGCAAAAGCCGGGGAAGCGAAAACCAACTCGACTTAACGGTGGCTGTCACGCAGGTAGCCTGTTTGGAGGCACATCCGTGGAAATCCACTGCTGAGATCAGAGTAGCAGAGACACTGCGTGGGAAGCAATTAAAAATATAATAACTGAGAGACAGAGGAGTCTTTTGAACCAAACAGAATAGACTTAATGCAAAAGATCTCAGCTTCTGCAAAGTTCAGGAGTTTGGTTTAATTAGTGTGCGATTTTACAGTGATTGGTTTGAGAACATTTATAGAATTATTCTGCTGCGAGTAAAGTGATCAGACGTCACAGTATATTGTCCCACGTACTGCATATTGAGGTGCTGGGGGATATTTTTGAAGCACTATATAAGACGTAAGGTGTTGGGGACAAGTGAATAGATGAGATTCAAAAATTCATCAATCAGAACTAAAACTATAAATGTTGCAATGTCCACCTGATGGTAAGTAAGCTAGTTTGATTTGCTAGTAAGTGAAGGGGACTGTAGGACCTTGTTGATGATGTTCTCAGAGTAGAAAACACTACTGACAAAATTGGCCTGGCAAGAATAGAATGTTCCTTACTAAATACATGTAGGCCTGGGCAATAAATTAAATTTTAATATTGATTACAATTTTGGCTTCAAATTATTACAAAAATAACACGTGTGTTACTACATTCCTTTTCACAAAGATGCCCAAAGTTGCCCAGAAAATTCCAGATTGCCATTTTTGTATTTCAGAACTTTTCTGGTGTGAAGTGATATTTAAAGAAAGTCTTCTTAAAATGCAAAATGTTAAAATTGTTAAACAATTACGACTGGATGTTTCAAAGGTCAAATGGTTTTTGCCATAATCATGCAGACATTTATCTATAAATCTTGAAGCAATGTGATGCAAGATGACACTCCAAGCTAACACACACTAGATCTGTTATGCTGCCAGACAATAACGCTCAATGTTTGGCAGTTTATTTGGTAACTTGTTAAGATTGATTAAATTATGAGATGAGCTGCACAATCATAAACAGGCACTAGGGGTGCAGAGGCACTGGACTGTATATTGGACTGTCACGTCTGTCCAATCTCTCCTTTTGGACAGCAGGATTTCATTTTTTTATTGATCCAGGAATGTCCAGTGACTGGATATTAACTCGCGGGGAGGACTTTCTTCCATTGGCGCTTACAACTTAACAGTAACTTTGCATATCATAGCCTGTTAAGCTGTAAGCCTTTATGGGTGAAAGTTAATGTTCGTTCACTGTTGTGCCTCCACCCACTCGCCGCCTCTCAAACTGTTGTAACTAAAGCGTAGCTGGAAGTGCAACTCGCACACAGATGAGGTAGAAAAAAGAAAACAAACATGCATGGCGAGCACTAGCGAAGAAGCACAGTCGAGAGATTAAAAAAGTAACCGCAGCAAAACGCCAACTGTCTATCCGGAATGTGTTTGAACAGACCAACCATGGCACAAGAAACACAAGAAAATAACAAACCGTACAAGGTACAAACCGTACCGTGGGATGGCTGGGAAAGTGAAGTGATTCTGTGAAAACACTGCGGCACAGCACACGGTGACACAATGAAATGTGTCCTCTTCTTTTAACCATCACCATTGGTGAGCAGTGGGCAGCCATGACAGGCACCCGGGAAGCAGCGTGTGGGGACGGTGGCACCTCAGTGGCACCTTGGCATTTTGGTTTTCGAACCGGCAACCTTCTGATTTCGGGTCCGCTTCCTTAACCACTAGGCCACCACTGTGCCCTTGCACCCCTGTCAGCTACGTCTATAAAGCATATAAAAGGCCTTGCTGATATTCCATAGCTGGCAGCAGGCCATCGTGTGCTGGCCCAGTCATCTAAGTTAGACTACATCTGTATGAATGGAGATGTGCGGAGACTCGGAGCATCAAAATAGTGTCACATTTCATGCATGTAGACATCACATCTGTACATCTGAAAACTCAAATAGCTTTTCTTTCGCGCAACAAGTGGATGTCCTCAAACACTCACGACATGAGTGAATATTTTACACAGTAAATCAGATAAGGACAAAGCTAGCCAGAGATATCACGGATACAAAGAACAGAATGTTAAGAGTTCTTTTCTGGAATAAAATCAACGTCACTTGTCCCACGGGGTCTCGCACTGACATACTAATTTCACCACATCTGGTTCGTGGCATCTGGTCTCCCTGTTTTCCAATCCCATGTGATGGTTAGACTGTGAGTAGTTGTCTGGACTGCATTTGAGCATCTCCATCGATAGTCATTAGAGACCCATTCTGCAATAATATTAACCGGCCAAGTCTCAAACGTGGCTTTTTTTGATCCCCCACAAGACTGTTTAAAACGGCACAAAAGGCAAATACCTCTCAAGCCAGGACTTTTGACTTTAATATCAGCAGGCTTAGCATAGAAAACAGACTAAAGCATCTCTGATTCCCTGTGTCAACTTCATTTTCTTTCCCGGCCTCTTCTGGGATTGGCCCCAGCTCAGACAAGAGTTCCTGACTAACCGCGAGACAGGGGGTGGGAAACCTTGGAGACGATCACCAGACGCCCAACCCCCCAACCCCCCCCCCCCCCCCCCCCCCCCCCCCCCACAGCCTCGCTGTGCATATTCCCAGGGGCTCGGCAGGTCGAGCCGGAGCGCTTCCCCGCGGCGCTGCCGTATCTGCGGCACAGGCAGAACATCGCCGATGAGGCCGCCGATTCGCATCTCGGTTCCCCCGCCCCGAGGCTCAGCCCTCGCCTCCGATGTCACCAGGAAGGTTCCACCTTGCCGAGGAAAAGGGACCTGAAATTAAGACGATCCCTTTTTTCCTATAAATTGCATGCCGGCACGCGGCGTAGGGGCTCGTGAAGCATGCATAATCAGCCGCCGCATCCGTCAAACAAGATTAGAATATGAATGAGCGTGGGATTACAGACCGGTGTTGGCAATGAGTATCTGCAGTGTGTTTTTTTTTTTTTTTTCTCCGGCATGTCTGCTGTGAGAAAGTTAATAGTTAATTTATTTATATATATATATATATATATATATATATATATATATATATATATATATTACCGCGCCTGGGGTCTTTGCCGCAGACGCTCCCATGAATCACTTCTCTGTGCTAATTTTCTCTCGGGCGCTCCTGCATCGGCCCCTCAGTCTTGGTGGGTGCCAGGTGGCAGCTGGACTGGCTCCTCGACAGTCTGGCTCGGGGGCCGACGTTCGCCGCACAGTGCGAACCTCACCGTCGGCAAGTCTATTTCACCACAGGTGTTTGCCGATACGAGCGCGTCGGCTGTCGGGCGGGCAGGCAGGTGTTATCCGCGGGACACCTTCACGAGCAACCTCGTTACGTATTCACTCAAGCGCAGGCGAAACGGGAGTTTCTCTACGGATCGACCGTAGGAAAAGGTCACGACCTCTACTACCGAAGTGGCACGGAGTAATACAGCCATCTACCACAACACAGCGTCCTGAAATACTGTTTCACCGAACAAAATATGGAATTTCACACAATAACACAACTACCAAGAATCATGGCCGACAGTGAGAGGTAACATGAGTGTTATTGCCACTGATGACATCATACCGATGACATTCTGAATGACAATTCATTAAAACCTTACAAAAAGTATCTTGATGACTCGCTTATTGGACCAAGATATTTATGTTCACATTTGACCAATAACTTGTCATTTTCTCCTCGGGGTCGGCCAATTTTTTGATCCATTTTTCAATAAAGAGACGTCATTAGTGCATTAGTGTGCACCACCGCAGTGACACAGGCAGAGAGTTGTTTCTAACCCTTTATTCGAACTTGATTGAAAAGCTACCTTAGATCTATCGTGCGATTAGACAACGATTGTGGGCAAGCAAGATCAAGCAGCCGGAATAACTCTCAGCCAATCAGGATTGGGTCATGCTGCTCAGCTCGTACCAATGAAGTTAATGGGCCCTAATGTCCAATGTCCTTCTGGCTTAGAAAAGGCTAATATGAAGCCATCATTAGATTTACTTTCTTATCCTCCCATGAGTGTTTTCCCACAGCTAGAACAAGGTCGAGACCACTTACGTCCCACCACATGCTGCGAATGTAAATGCATGATGCGAATGTAAATTTCACTTTGTCACAACCCTCCACAACCGAGCGACTTTGAAACTATTTTCGTTCGGGCACGATTACAACATCGCGAGCGGCCTTATTTCATCACAGACACAAAGAAGTAACTTTGACGGGAGGTGGTCTGCCCGGAAACGCATTTACCGAGTCTCCGGGCTCATCGGTGTGTTCAGGTCTGCCTCTTTGATTTAGCCTCACCGTTCCTTTCATTGCTGCTTCATATGAGCTCTCCTGACTTATGAAGACGATGCTTATTTACCGCGTCTTTGTTACCTTTAAATTGCATTTCCCTTCTGTGGGCTCACAGGATAAAAGCGTATTGCTTTATCGCAAATCAGTAATTGCATTAGTCAGACACGCATTCACAAGCATTTTCCAAATGAAGGGCTCAGCAGCAACTGGAAACAAAAAAGGACCCATCAGTCTATCAGTCGTGTTATATTCATAGCGTATTTCTTTAATGATGCATAAAGCACAAATGAAGCCAAAGACAAATCTGTAATTGCCCGTTATTCTGAAACACAGGATTTTTGTCTGTGGTTCAGCCTCAAAGAGCTGAAGCTCCATTTGGTCATGTTTGGACCTGGGCCCTCACCAGAATTTTTCATTTAAATTAATTACCAAAAACAATTTGCTGAACAAGCCCATAACCGGACTTGTTTGAGGCTCTGGCAGCCAAGAAAACCCAGCTGGACAGAATGAGACATGGTCACCGACGCCAAGAGAAATAATAGAAGAAAAACGGTCCGCCACTCAGGTGCTGGATGAATCACTTCCTCGTAGCGCGAACGGCGGCCGCCGCGACTCTGTCATTTCTTCCACCCTTTCAGGCAGCACTTTCTGGTCAAATTAGTGCCCCTGCTTTTCGGGCGGGGTCAAATGTGGCACCAAACTTTCAAAGCTGAGGAGTCAGCAGTGTGCAGCACAGAAGAAGGGTGTTGGCCTACCACTTCTAAGCAGAAGGTTGCCGGTTCGAAGCCACTAGGCAAAGTACCGTCCCCACACACTGCTCCACAGGCGTCGTTCGCGGCCTAGCGAGCAAGCTAACAGACCCATAATCGCAAAGGGATCCCCAACCGCCAAGGTGCCGCTGAGGTACAGAGACCACATTTCATTGTATGCGCCATTCGTATCGTATGCATTGTTTTTATGTGTGACACATGGTTTCAATATGTCGCGTCTATAACAATAACCATTTTTTGACAGTCAAATGCCTTGCCGTCATAAAATCACCTGGAATGTCATCTTACACAAGATGGTGGGCAAGCGGCAACCAACTGTCGGTTCTGACTCGCAAGATCAGACCCAACTTAGACCCAAAATTTACCCCACTGACTGTCCAACAAATTACCATTTTATAAAAAGTTCTGCTGTGAGCAATGTGAAGTATACAGTGTGTGTGTGTGTGTGTGTGTGTGTGTGTGTGTATATATATATATATATATATATATATATATTTTTTTTTTTTTTTGCTAAATTTTTGATTAAATTAGTTACAATTTTTTATAAATTGACTAAACTTAATAAGTAATCAGGCCAAAATTGTTGAGTAGGTAATGTTTTTGAGCTTAACTTTACTTGAGACATGAAATTACATTTACATACGACCTTGGCTAAATGTTCATTTCTCAGACAAATTTGTATTAGATTAAATTAGTGATTCAGTGTCGATATGCCTGATAAAAACACAGGCCGATTGCAGTCATAGCTAGAATCACGAACATCAGTAAGTGCCACAACCGGCAGTTTTATCTAGTCCCTTAATCACGTCAATATCCACCCTTCATTCTTATTACTATTATTTAATTATACTATTACTAGTATTATTCATTCCATGGCATCAAGTGAAGGAAATGGGAAAACAATGAAAGAAATCAGACCAGGCTGAGTGATATGTAAACTCTGAGCAAGACACGCCCACCCCAAAGCCCCATGATGCACTGCATCATAAAAAAAAAGTGCATTGTGTTTGGAGGCTTCAGTAACTCTTTGGTATTTGCCGTTGCAGGTCCATTTTTTTTGTCACTGTATCTAAATCATCTGAATCTTGCCATTTGATGCCCCAGGAAGGTCGCCCGGCATTTGGAATTCTTCTTTGGAAATAAATCTTCAGGTGTTCATCTACCCGGCAACACCGCCGTTCCACTCCAACCCAACCGGACCCAGCAGTGGAAAGCATCACCCTGCACACTCCCCACCAGACCACCCTTTCTCCGCAGCTTTTATTGACTTAAGAACCAGTGGCAGGTATGACGATAAGCCCACGCAGATATAATCTCATTTCATTAGCCCTCGAAGACCATCTTCCTGATTTCATTAGGAAATTATTATTTACTCTGCCTCCCACAACGGCCCACAGGTTTCCCGGCAATGTTGAGCCATCACTAATCTTACCCGGCACGTCTCCGGTGCAGGGCCATCAGGGACGGGCAACCTCACTCCAGAACCAGAACGTGCACGTTTCGACAGCCGGAATGGGATTATCCGGGACGGGGTGGCACCGGGATGGAAGGCGTGTGCTGCTCTGCATCGAACGCCACCCCGGGCAGCAGAGAGACCGCGCCCCCAACGCTGACACGACACTGCCCCCGGCTCATCCACGATCAGTGGGTTTTCAGGGCGGGACGATTTATAACGCCTCGGCCTGACATTCACGTGAAAAGCTCCGCCGCAGACGTTCCAGGGAGGGATCGTAAACGTGCAGCGCTTGTCAAAGGGGGGACGACTGTGCCACCCTGTGTGTGTGTGTGTGTGTGTGTGTGTGTGTGTGCGTGGGTGTGTGGGCTTGTTTAGTCAACTCCTGGGAGCAAATCTTAGAACAAGGACCTCTAAGAAACGGGTCCCCGTTTAGCAGGGAATGCCCCCAAATAGCCAATACAAGACAACATGCTTGACTCGTTTCTTCAAGTTATATTCATGAAGCAGAGAAGTTGCGGTCTGCAGGCTGCTATGTGCGCATCTGCGTGTGTGTGTGTGTGTTTGTGTGTGTGTGTGTGTGTGTGTGTGTGTTACTTGCTGGGTGATCTGACGGGACCAGCAGCAGGACGGCAGTGAAGTTCTGCTCAGACCCGGTCAGTGGTGCTGGTGCTGCATCGAAGTCGAACACTGTCCTCCACTGGCTCCTTCTGGAGACCCCATGGACTACGATCTTTTTTTTGTTTTTTTTTTTGGTAAAGGTGACATTTTTATAACATCGACGTCACGTCTAAGGGACATCTGGACCTTCAGAATCCACGCAGATCGGTGGGACCGGACGAGGGACGAGAACCAGTTCGCGCGCGCGCGCAAAAGTCAACCCGACGCCGGTACCGAAGGACCCTCGAACCCCCCAAACCCTCGAACCAACCGAGCCGAAGTGTCTCCGGTGAGAAGTCGGGACTCGGGACTCGGCTTCATGTCTTACCTGCCCGTGCAGCGGCGGCTCGGGGCGCCTGGGCGCCACAAAATAAATCCCCCAGTCCCGAGATGACGAGCAGGGCGAGGAGCAGGTCGGACATCGCTGCGGGGAGGAGAGGACGGCGGCAGCCTGGAGGTCCGGGTCCGGATCCGGGTCCGAGCGCCGCGCCGCGCGTTCCGGTGGCGAGCTCGGGCGGGCACGTGGACGCGCGGGAGCGGACGGCAGCAGAATGAGGAGGGCGGGGGCAGATGGATGCGGTGTGTGAACAAGTGTGTGTGTGTGTGTGTGTGTGTGTGTGTGTCTCACTCGCTTTTCCTCTGTGTAAAAGAGAGAGAGAGAGAGAGAGAGAGAGGTGGGTGTGTGAGAGAGGGTTGTGCATCATCATTTCTTCTGCATCATTAGTTGACTTCATTCGTCAGAAAGATGGGTTCTCACATGAGTCCATTTCAGTACCTCGAAGTACATTCCTCAAGTAGGAAGCCCATCTAGACACCAGATTGGACCACAGCCGTCCGAGGACCAGAAGGTACAGAGATGTCACCTTGAAGTGTAAAGTGTACAAGATACTATATGTTCATTCATAGTTTCTTCAGTGAGAATCTGCCAACGTAAATGGTCATGAAAATAAAGAAAACACATTGAACACAAGTCACAGGCTGTTTGAAAAGCACAATAACAGATGAATTTGATCCAGCAAGTTTCTGATGGGTTTAAGTAAAGTAGCTTTTAAAGGTTGCGCAATAGTTGCGCTTTAGTAATAATACGTTTGCTACTTTGCCAACATTAGCATACGTGTGTGTTTGTGAAGATTTGTGGCTACGTTAAACAGCAAATCGTCAAAAAATGGCCAGACAGAAGATCATGGTGAAGAACCATGAACCCTCGAGGTCAAGTGCAACAGGTGACGGCATCATCATCATCACCATCACCATCACGAAGCTGCTTGCAGGCAACCAGACTTTAAAGCAAGTAACGCGTTTACATCGACTCAGCTCCCCCCGGTACCCCGGAGTTTCATCCTTAATCGGAAGTGACTCATCCGTGTGAGGGATGCGGCGTCCTTCGTCTCACGCAAAGCGGCCGGCCTGCGGAGAAATGTCCCGGAGGGCCGCCTTTCATCAAATATTTACAGACTGACGGACTGGACTTCTGTAGCGTAGCATGTCCTCTTAATTAAATGCGTGTGCGGCGCGCCGCACCGTCCCGCGGACTAGAGCTGAGGGAACGTCCCCGGAAATAACAACAGCTGCCGGTACATCATGGACGCCATTTACAGCAAACGGAAAAGAATCTGTCGGTTTAATTAGACGTGAGAAAATTCCGTCTCATCACTCTCAAGACACCCAGTTGGAGCGGGACATCACAGTTCAGTCGAACCTTCACTGGAGAGCGACGAAAACCAGCGTTTGTGGTGCTAGTAGCCTAGTGGTTGTAACACACCAGAAGACCCAGGTTCAAATCCCACCTACTACCATTGTGTCCCTGAGCAGGACTCTCAACCCTGAGTGTCTCCAGGGGGGGGACTGTCCCTGTAACTACTGATTGTAAGTCGCTCTGGAAAAGGGCGTCTGGTAAACGCTGTAGACGTTTAGGCAACATTAGTTATGTAAAGTGAAGGCATTATGTACCGAACGCTTTCGTCGCCCGCCGGGCCTGTTGGTATGTCGCGCAGAGGGTCTGCCCACACACCGCCACGCCCGAGGTTATAGCTGCCGGCCAGGCGCTGCCACTGCGGCACCTCCGCCTTTATTCCGAGGATTCTCCTCGACCTGCGGCCTCCTCACCATCGCGACTTCTTTTTCGTTCTCGGCCCCTCGCCGGGACGGCCGAACGTGTCCGTGTTTATTTTTAGCTGTGCTGCGACGTGGTGCCGGTGGCAAGACGCGGAGACGATCAGAACAAGCATCTCGGAGGAGTAAACAAACGGATGGCGCTTTTCCACCTCTCTGCAGCTCAGAATGTGCAGCGCTCGTGCATGCGGGCCCGGGGACGTGTGCGACACCGCGCTCTGCCACTGGGCTCCGTTTTAATGAACCGTCGCCGTTAGTGTGGAAAATGAGGGCCCGGCAAAGGTCGGCAATTAAAAGGCGCGACAGGCAGCCGGCCCGGCGAAAAACGAGTATTTCCATTAACCCCTTCACATCCCGCCTTGTTAAAAAAAAATAAAAAAATGTATTCACCATGTAAATAAAGAGTACTTACTGAACAATAAAGAGGAGCGGGCTGTCCAAATGAATTTTTTAGATTCTTCTAGTTCATACGTGAGTTAAATATTACTACGCCATATTTGCCCTTGGTCATGCATATGGAGCATGCATGGCATTTATAACAGTAGCAGCTCAATTGACATTTATTATTCTCACATTACCTGTTTGAAACATCGTCTATGACTTCGTCTATGACTCTATGTCTAACACCAAAACTAACCTGTGGAGAAGATATTTAGCCCCTGCAAAGATGTTAGGCTCTTCATACTACGTAAATCAGCACCATAGACAGCGGCCCCTTCGCAATCAGTAAGTACATGGTATTAATATAGTACATGAAAATATATCTAAAAAACATTTACTGGCCTATTTAAATCCATGAGGCTCCATTACAGGGTAGCAACTGTACATTTTTCGGGAAATTGAGGGACTTAAGGATGTCCTAGGTTGTAATTAAACGACTGAACGTCCCGCAGGAAGTGACACTTCCATTCCGCACCACTGGTGACTCATATCTAGGCAGGTACGTGGCGCGCATAGTAAACAGCTCCCGTGTAGTCGGTGGGCTCTCTCCGCCTCCATCTCCGCAGAAACAGACAGATGCAGATCCCTGACCTCCCTGCCTGCTGCGGAGAAGGCGCTCACGTGTGGTTGGAGGCGCGCAGGCATTAATAATGCCTGGAGGTGCAGCCCTCGCGGTTGCCGTGGACCAGGTGAAGCTGTTGCCAGGTCTCCGGCGCTGAAGAGACGGTGGAGAGAACCTTTGGCTTTGTGTTGTTTTTCGGAGGAAACCCCCCCTGGCCTACATTACCTCACTCCATGCCTGGTGTTTTAGTGGGTGAAATGGAGCACTGGTGGGTTGTGGAGGTCAGGGCAGTGGGAGTAAAGTAGTAAATGCACACTGCTCTGCCTTACACAGACGTGTGTGATGTGATCTGTGCATGATGGAAGGTGCGGAACCGAAGATGCAGGGCGTTTTGCGGGGAACAGGCAGGTTGTTGTGTGGCAGCTTCAGTAAGTGGCGCTGGGCCTCAGGGGAATTTTTTTTATCAGCCGCTCAGATGACAGTTACTTGGTAAAGGAATCAGTTCTCTCAATAGGGAAAAATAATTAAATAGCATACGTTACCATAGAACAGGTTGGGGTGAAGAAAAATTGTCTTTTCTAATGCTAGGTTCTTACCAGGAATCAAAAGAATCAAATGCATTACATTTACAGCATTTACCAGATGCCCTTATCCAAAGCGACTTACAATCAGTAGTTACTGGGACAGTCCTCCCTGGAGACACTCAGGGTTATGTGTCTTGCTCAGGGACAAAATTGTTGTAAGTGGGGTTTGAACCTGGGTCTTCTGGTTCATAGGCGAATGTGTTACTCACTAGGCTACTCCCACAAATGCATGTTTCATAAATATCTTTTGTTGTATATGTTCTAGACAAAGAAACAGCTTCTTCCCTGACCCTATCACCCTCACTAATATCTAATCTATAAATCCATGTTCAATGTCCAATGCTATTTGGTCTACACCCCATGCATGCACTGTTGTTCTTGCATTTCATGTATGTTTGTGTTGTCTTATTTCTCATGCACATCTGTAAAATAAGATCTAGTTGTACATGGTACAAATTGTATATGGGCTTGTAGTATTGTATTCTACTGTGTTGCATGAGAGAGACAGAGACAAATCCCATATGCGTATGCTAACAAACACAATTCTGATTCTATACTGCATAGGCTGTTCAAAAACATATTTTAACACATACGTATGTTTAATTGTCATATGTATCTTTGTGCTTCACATCAGTGTGGATTAAGTTTTTTATATTAACAAGCATGCATGTGTGTGTGGTGTGCATGTGAGAGAGACAGCGAGAGAGAGAGAGAGAGGGGGGGGGGGGGGGGGGGGGGGGGGGGGGGGGGGGAGAGACAGTGTCACAATAACTTCTGTGAAAAACAAAGAGAGAAAAACAGAGTTATGTTTTTTTGAGACAATGACTAGCCCACTGTCTCCATGACTGTAAATAAATCACTCACAGTTGTTTTCTCTTCAGACGGCCTGTTTATTCATCTTTTTCACATAGTGCTTGGAGAGAAGGACTGTCTGCAGGTGGGCAGCTGCGGACATGCAAGTGATTTAATGGTGGGGAGCGAGACACATTTACATTAAAATGTCTTTGAATTTAAATGCAAATGTTGGACTTTTCGTGAAAATATTTATAATGAGGATGCTGCATAATGAATGTATGTTTTATACAAACTCATAGAAACAGGGAGGAAACCTCTTGGCTATGCAGGACATAGTCTTGTCTTAACTACTTACTCCAAATTACTCTTTGCCCTTTCACATTTACTTTTAATGAAGTAACTTCACTTCAATAAAAAAATGCATTTCTGTTTCAAAGACAGCGACATCCATTATTATTTGAATTTCAACACAACAACATGATGAGCCGCCAATTAGACCATCAGACTAACCAAATCTCAGGCAAACAAGGAAGATTTGAGAACCTTTCTGCCGACTGACCATTCCTATTTCATCCTGTTTTGGCTGTTGATGTTGAACCATCCAAGCTTAGTAATATATTATTTATATTTGGAATATTTTTATCATTGTATTACTTTTAATATCCCATTAACTGGGAAATAATTGAAATTGATGCTACAGAAATGTGTGCCATCTTTCGAGCGGATGACAATGCAGTGACTTACTACTGCCATCTAGAGTGACCAGTGCCTCACTCACTTCCTCGCTCGCACTTCTCACACAAGAACAAAGGGAACGTCTGAACGAGCCTTAAATCGATTGCTGCGCAATTAACTAATAACAACCTTCAGGAATACTTCCATGTCCAACAGCGTTGTCACTAGGACGTTGGCATGCTGCTGTGGCCGGGAAAATAATGCATACATCCATTTATACCAGGGTTTGTCTGAAGGCCTCTGGTGAATTCAAGCACGCCGAGAGAAGGTGATATGATACAGGGTACATCTTCCACAAATTAGAGGAGCGTGAGACTGCGGCAGAATTCTGTTGTTCTCTGACTCAACATTCAACATCGCTGGTGCCGTCATCAGCCGTGGTCCTCTGAGCTTGTGCCCTCCAGCTTCCCTCTAGAGACAGGTACTGATCCCGATCCCCAATCTCTCTCTCTCTCATTCTCTCTCTCTCTCTCTCTCTCTCTCTCTCTCTGTGTGTGTTTCTCTGTGATTGTGCCACTGTGGCTTGTATGTAAAACCAACACTTTGGATACCAGTGGGACCAACCAGCTCTGCAGGAGGTCAGTCTCACAGCGGAAGACAGCTCACTGCCAAATCAGAAACAAACTTACAGCTATGCAAGAAGAAATCTGTGCACTTCTCTTCTGGCAACACACACACACACCAACCACACACACACAGAGCCCTCCACATCGTGCTTTCTCTTGGTCATGGCTGAGTACTTTGGCTTCAGGCTGACGGCAGGTTTGCGCAAAGCAATCACTGATGGCCGGTGTGTCCTCTGGAGCTTCGCAGCAAAAACATCTGTCCCGGAGTGAGGGATACTGGACGAGAGAGAGGAAAGGGAGGAGAGGGAAGGGTTGAGACCTCCATTAGATACCTCACTAGTGACTAATGATGCCCCAACCTCGTCTGATTGAGATTAAGAGGGGTTGGATGGCTGAGCTGGAGGGGTTCACCGTCAAGTCAGGTCCCCTAACCCCCATGCCTGCCTCACGCCAGCCCCGCTTCTGAAGGCGGCCACGAGACGTCTCCTGTTCTTCACGGAGAGTGAGCCCTTCGGCAAAGAATGCAAGCACACTGCACAGCGCAAAGCCGTGAGAACAGCCACCGACAGAGATATTTTTTCTGTAATATGTTCACATTCATCAGCTCGCCATCGGGAAATTAAAAGATAACAAAATGCACGTTCAGCTTGGCAGCCGTGGTCGGAGATTGAGTTAGAGCATAGGGGTGGAGCCTGAATGGATTTATTTCTGACAAATACTTTCATATTCCATCCATTCTATTCAATTCGATACATGATGAAAAACAATTTTCCATCGTTCTTGAATTTTATATTATAAAGAACGATGAAAGTAGTGTGCACGAGAACTGTTAATCACATTTATAAGATCCACCTCTTTTTGAACACGGTCTCGAAAAGCCCCATTCATCTGGGAAATGAACAATGACACACCACTGATGAAGATACAGATAACTAGCAAGGAGTTTGTCCAAAGATATACTTTATGTGACTTCAGAGAACACTCCCCGTGTGCTTAGTCTAATTTAGTGCCGCATAAATATGATCCAGCGGATCGCGTGTTTCAGAAAGTGCCAGTTTTCTTTTTGGTAGAGCACATTCTGGCAGAACTCCCCCACGGGCGTTCTTTTTCATCGGTCCTGGATGAGTGCCAGCGCACACACAGTCATCTTAGTGGAAAAATAAATGGCTAATTATCCGAGGAGTGAGGGCCCCTAACTTACCGAGAGAGGTGTGACCGGCCAGAAACCGGGCCTCAAGAACCGTCGTTTTATTTATGAACCGCGTGTAGAAAGTTTCACTCTCTGCATTGTCTGTGTTTTCTTTCCTCCCTCTTTTTTTTTTTTTTTTTGAATGCCCCTACAAGGTCAGCCTGAGCAAGGGATTTTATTCATGCCCCTGTCTCCGCTGCCAATGCGCTGAATAATGTCAGCAAATGGACATTCGCTGCATTCTCAATGGCGCAGGATGCACTGATTATGTTAACGGCGGCATCCATAATGCCTGGCGCTGTGCCACTTTAGGAGAACCGAGGCAGTCCATCAGGAGGAGGTCTGTGTGAGAACAGGTAGGATTCGTGAAGGTCTGTTTAGCTCAGCTGAAGGCGTTTAACCTCATTTCTTCTAATGAGCACTAAAAGTTCAATACCACCTTTCCAGTGTCTTTGGGAAATGTATTGATTGCATCTTAGCTTCATTGGTATAAACCGTTGATGTCCATTGAGGCAACAGTTGTTGCTGTTGCCGAGCTTCAATCCAATCACAATTAGCTTTTGAAGTTCCACAATGTCGTATGGGTTCTAGACTCTCTCTGGGGGTGATCATGAAAGTAGAAGTGGAGGCAAAAGGAAAGGAGTGAAAAATGTGATGTCAAGTGAATTCCTGCCAGGACAGCAGAGCCGATGAATATGTGTTACGAGCGAGAACTGTCTTTTTTCATGCATAGCTAAAACTTTCCAATGATTAGAAATAATGAATATTAGACTGAAATTGACATATGGTGGCATAAAAATCCTTAATCCTTAGTTCTGAAGAATAATTAATATTGTCACACCACAAAGGACCAGCCTGACAAAATAAATAGTTAAGTGATCAAGACATCCTTTATAAGGACAAGATATTTTATATTGTGCCGCTTGATTTCCAGGAAGAAACAAGATCACGTAATGGGTTTAACTAAAGCAACTAACTCACTGAATGTGTGTCTGAAGAAAGTTGAAGACTTCATATGAAAAGAATTGAGCATCGAGTGAGGCGCCCAAAAATTATGTCAATGCATGACTTCACAAAGCCAGCTCTTGTCCATAGAGCTCAAGATAAGAAGCCCCAGCCATGTCCTTAGAGTGTCGGTGACCAGATCCATAACAGTGCCCTCAAATGGGTGCCAGTTTGCAAGAAAAAGAGGGGGTAGGCCCAAGACAGCCTGATGGAGGACGATCATGCCAGAGTTGCTTGAGGAAATGGGTTTGTTATTGTTAAGGCACCTGTCAAAGTTACTGCACCTACAGTCATGTGAGAAAATTAGGACACACTAAGAAAGCCTGTATATTTTAAATATATATTTGGACATTTTGGATATTTAATACTTTCTGTGAAATGTAATTTTAAAAGAATGCAATTTTTGGAGAGGCATAAATTAGCCTTGCCTAATTTAAACCTCAGATTTAGTTTGGTGTGCTCCTCACTGTTGAAGTGTTGAAGCACCATGGTGAGATCTAAACAGCTGTTGATGCCCTCAGAAAGAAGATTGTGGCCGCTTATAAATCTGGTAAGGGATTTAAAAATTTGCATAGCCATTTTTCATCCAGAATATTGTTTGCAAGTGGAGGACATTCAAAACAACTGCCACCATGCCCAGGTCTGGCCGTCCAAGCAAATACACCCCCCAGAGGCAGACCGCAAGATGCTCAAAGAAGTCATCAAAATCCTGAAATGTCATCACCGGAACGTCAGCAGGCTCTGGCTACTGTCAATGTGTATGTCCCCTACTATCAGAAAAAAGACTTTGACAAGTTTCATGGGTCATATGCAAGGCAGAAAACTTTGCTCTCTAAGAGAAATTAAGGCCAGATTGAAGTTTGTCAGAGCAAATGTAGACAAAGACCATGACTGGAATCATGTTCTTTGGACAGATGAGTCTAAAATTTAATTATTTGTACACCAGAACAGAAGACATGTTTTAGGCGAGTGTGTTACCCACTAGGCTACAACCACCCCACATACCAAGAGTGAAGCATGGAGGTGGCCTTGGTTTGGGGATGCTTTGCTGAAGCAGGACCTGGCCAACTCACCGTCCCTAGAATACATCATAATTTCTACTGTGTATCATAGGGTGCTTGAAGAACTTTGCCGACCGACACGGCAACATGATAATGACCCAAAGCATTCCAGCAAATTCACAAAAGCTGGCTAAAAAATAAGAAGTGGAGAGTCCTGAAATGCCAAGTCATCTGATCTTAATCCCATTGAGATGCTGTGAGGTGACTTGAAAACGGGCCCTACATGCAAGAAACGCCTCAAACATTTCACAGCTGGAAAGATTCTGCATTGAGGCATGAGGGCAAACTTTCTTCTGATGTCAGAGACTGGCAAAAGTCTACAAAAGGTATCTCACTGATGTTATATCGCCAAGGGGGGAACACTATTAATTAGCATGTATTGTGTCTTATCATTTTCTCCATTAAAATACACATAAAATTCACTCTTTCTTTTTTAGGTATAAAACATTATTGGACACTGATATGTGAACAATTCTTAATAAAGAATGGATTGTTTAATATTTAAATCAAATAATATTTAAATTTTAAATAATCATTTTCTTATATGATTGTATACATATGTCCTTCAAGGGACAATGTCCTTTAGTTAGTTAGATGGTTGTGTTCTCAATGCTAAAAAAAAAAAAAAATTTCAATAAAATATAATGAATATGTTCATTTAATGGTAAACCTGATTTAAAATTTTCCTCATGGTGACACCTTTGCAATTCATAGGATGCGCACATATACAAGTGGGGTTGCACATCTACAAATAAACACTCTGAGGGACACTAAAAGCCCTCGCCACACAATCTGGCCATAGGCACCTTGTTAAAATGCATTGGATACAAAGTTACAGCAAACCGTCCCACAAGGACACCCACCCCACTGCTTCTGAATCGGAGGAGTCCCAGGAAATGTTTTCAGATGGGCTTTGGGTAGTATCTTTGCACAAGCACATCAGATTGGGCCCTGCCTATCGGTTATCAGGCCCTCGGTCCATTCCCGGCTTCTCCTTTTGACCGAAGGCGGTGTTTATCTTGTTCATGATAGCTCTGATGGTGTTTATCAAGCCTGACACTTTGTAGTTTCGGTGTGCCACCTTTCACATGGGCTGCTTATGATTGATGGAGGTGGTCAGACATCCGGGTCGGCCTTATTTCAGATGCCAAACACACTTTAAACATTGGTGTTACTATCGATGGAGAAGAAGCTGTCAGCGATTTGTCTGGTGTTCTGTTATTGTACGTGGAAACTCTTAGGCACTGCCATTTAATTAACAGTTGTGTCTATGCAAGGGCATAGGCATAATGAGCAGTACGAATGAACTCGCCAGGGGGAAAAAAGCCATACATGCACACCCCTAAACCCACACAGTGTGTCCGTTTGTTTTTATATAAAGCCAGGAGACACTAGTTGCTGAGTCTAACCATCTGTTGAGCAGGTGAGGAAGACACAGTTATGCCTGCAAGGTGTGCATCAGCCAGACGGGAAGAATTGGAGCCAAAGCTCCTATCATTCCATGCATGGTGTAACAATAAAAAAAAAAAAAAAAAAAAAAACAATGCAGTAGTGGAGGTGGTAAATAAGGCATGTGTCTATATATAAATGATCACATATTCTGCACTCTGTCTGAGTCTGTTGAATCCATTATGTGCAATTGTTATGTGTCTCTGCTGCACTCGAGTAAAAGCAGATGGCTTGCTCATATCTTTAATATATATTTTTAAAAATCCATCCTCGTCCACCCGCTCAGATACGAGCCAGCCGCCTCTGACATGACTGCACTTTATTTTTCCCCCCCTCTCCGTCTCCCTCTCGCCAGCCCTCTCATGCACTTTGTCAGGCAGGCACTTGTGCTTTTTGCTGCACATCCTCTGGTGTCTGTGTGGTCCCTGATTGACTGGCTACAAATGATCCTCCACCAAGTGGCTCAATGCCCTACAGCCAGCCCCGCCATCAGCAACTGAAATTGCCCATTGTAATATGCCTCAAAGACATGAGATCTTTTCCCCTCGCCTCGATGAAGAATGGCTCTTAGAGAAATGGTCGGCAAAAATGTGAATCCTTAATTACACATGTCAGGTTATGGACAAAGAGTCCTAGAGCCTTTCACCTATAACAGGTTTAATGATTTATACAGGTCACCTATCGAGCGTTTTCTTTTTGACCTACAGAGCAGAGTAACAGTCTGCAGGGATGGCCGAGATTAACTGCAAAAGGGCCTTCAAAACAATTCACTAGACCACATCTAATTCCCAATTGCCACAATATAGGCCTACCACAGTCACCATTTAAAGAAAAGGTGAAAGCATACGATCACAATAGTACTATTGTGGGGACATTTTCAAACCACAAATACTGCTTCAAAATCAAACATTCAATTAAAGTGATGTTTGCCTCTGCAAGCCTGTTTCATGTAAATACGGCCACACTGTAGAAAAGCAGTGACCTTTCTCCAAAATCTTATCAGTTGATCTTTGATAAATTTCCCCTCAAGGTGCTCCTCGCAGTGACTTTGACCTTCGACCACCAAAGTAATCAGTTCTATATTTACATGGCAGAAAAGTGAAGCACAAAAAAGTCCAACATTTTGCCTAATATAGCCATGCATAGTAAATGTTATAATATGTTGTTCTTCAATACATAATCACAGTAGGAGAGACCAACAGAGTTTGTTGGCCAATGGCTGCCATTTAATGCTGGGTGATCAACTGCAAAATGTGGAAGAATTTTTTTTGACAGGGCAACGTTGACCTCTGCATTTGCTGACACAATAGAACAAGGTGAGACAAACGCAGGCCTGTACGCAGATATCACTGGTGGCAATTCGCTCTCTTTCCTCTGAATGCCCTTAACATTTTTGATTTGGCCTTGATAATGTCAGTTTTATGGAGAATGTGAAGATATAAAAAAAAATTAAACAAACAGGTCATAACGGAATGTGATGGTATATTTTCACAGGTGAGAGTTTGACAAAATGAGAATTCATCTATTTTACTGGATTGGCAAAAGATCCTGTATTCTGCTTGTATCTACAATCACATTTTACACAAGCCATAAAAACCTATCTAGTCGTGGTTGGTTTTACCCATGGGTTTATCCACTTAACTGTGCCTGCTCCGGTCTCAGCCGATGCTGGGTAAATTTCCGAAGAGTGTTTCTCAGGATGTGATTAATGTCTAGTTCTAATATTACAGAATGAGAATGAGAGACAGGTTGGTAGTTCAATGGTAGGCTTAAATAGCTCATTAAATCATAAAAGGCCAAGTCTACATATTGGAAGAGATGTGTCTAGACAGGTGCACTTCCCATGGAATTTGTAGCTGAGAATATGGACTATGATATTGAGTAATCATACTTTGTTTGTTATGTTTCATAAACATTGACGTCACGGCCCCCATTCCACCTCCACGCCAGCAGGGGGGGTGGATGCAACCTCACACAGTTGTTTAAGGATGAAGAGTTCTTCCACTGTGCCAGGACAAAATATTAATTGTTCCTCTTGATTCTGAGATTTGACAATTCTCCTCTGAAGAGCCCTTGCATAGGGATTACCAGAGAGGCTGAGAAGCAGGGACATCACGTACTTACTGGACACATACTGGACTAAAACACTTGCGTCTTGCATTTTGACTTTGACTCTTAGACATATCCAGAGTTGGAGTCCTCCACAGGTGACATGCCAAGACATGAAGTCATAAGACCCACATTCATGAAGGAAGAGCTTCATAAAATCAAAAGTATATGTGGATGACAGTCAGTAATGTGTATTATTCATGTTGATACATTATTGGTGATTTTATTGACAGCACTACAAAAGGGAAAACATACAGTGGTTCATTTAAATCCACATCAAAAAGGTATTTTTTTTTGTATTATAAAAGTATTCTGAATACACAAAAGAACAAGCACTATTTTAGAACTGCTGCTCGTGCTGAGCGTCAGGGAGGCTGTCTGTATGGGACTTTATTTTCAATATTGTAAAACCAGGAGAACCTTAGCTTTTTCAGATAAATTCCAAGCATTTTTTTATGCATCTTGAAGAGATGGGAGGATCCTGATGACTGACTGCTCTCACTTGAGCGTAGTGGCCTATCGGCTAAGGATGCGCCTCCATAATCTGAAGGTTGCCGGTTCGAATCCCAATCCACCATGGTGCCACTGAGGTGCCACTGAGCAAAGCACCGTCCCCACACACTGCTCCCCGGGCACCTGTCATGGCTGCCAACTGCTCACCATGGGTGATGGTTAAGAGCAGAGGACACATTTTGTTGAGCTGCAGTGTATCACAATGACAATCACTTTCTTTTTTTTCAATTTTTTTCATTTCATTCCTCATTCTGGATTTAAACCAATGCCTGTCATTAAGTAAAATGTGCAAAGATCTATTTATTTAAATACATCCTAAGAACGTCTTTATACTTACACTACCAAACAAGCCCCACATTTATTGTAGTGGCCAATTTTGCATTCAGGGTTGAATCTTCACTACCTTTTGTAGCATGTTGCCCAACCCTGCATACAGACAGATAAAGCACACCCTACTGCAGGTAATAAATATACCCGAGGTAAACACAGAAAGGAATTTTCTAAAACTGCTTATGCCACTGCTTCAGGCATGTTTGATTCATTGGAATGGTACAATTCTGGGCAATATTTCTAGTATCATATTTGCAGATCTGCAAGTTGAATCATTTTAGATGGAGTGAAACTTCTGCAGCGTGCGGGAACAAACGCCAGAGAACTGGGTCCCCCATGATGAAGAGCCGCTCTCGTCCCTGGTGGCGTTCCCCCAAGAGACGCATCATCCCGCTGATAGCATCCCTACTACTCACCTCAGACAAATGACAGGAGGCAACCAAAGGTCCATCTGAAGGCCGTCACAATGCTTTCACTCATCTTCAGCATGTGTTTATTTTAAAACGGCCTCCTCCCAGTTCAGTCGTAGTCTACCTTCTCGTCTATTCTCCGTGCCTCACTGTCCTCATGACTCACCCGTCTTCATTTCAGATTCATCTGCTGCGTTCTGCACTTTACCTTCCTGGCTAATTGTATACCTCCCCGCCGAGCATGTGAAGGGCGTTTTTACGGTGGGCTTTTGCGGCAGAAAAATTAAGTTGTTTTCTATCAGAGGAGCCACCTGCGCATTGTTTCATAATTAATAAGCTAATAAAGTTTCTGAAAGAAAAGGAGACAACAGCATCCCCCTAACCGAATGTGTACGATTCCACATAACCGCACTACATCACAGGCTTTCAAAAATAATTGTTGCTCGCACCCAGAGGACTTTCTCCTCTTCTGCAGTTTCTGAAGCAAAGTCGGCAAACAAGTCAGGTATGAAACGGCGAAAGGAGATTTGTTGAAACGTGCGACTGCCGCTTCACATCCAGCAAAGCATGAAATGAAACACAAATCACGCTGGCCCCTAAACCTGGTCTCCCTGGCTCCTGTTGTCCCAATAATAGCCTTGGATTGGAGCATATACATATGTGTGTGTGTTTGAGGGGAGGAAAATTGCTAACCAGGGTGAGAGGTTCCAAATCAACAATTATACAACGACTTTTGTGCTCGACGCCATATTTGGAACTGAAATTGAATCAGAATGGGAGAAGCTCAATGCTCCCATTGAGACACCCTGCCTTCCTGATGAATGTCTGCCTTGGTCTGTGCATTATCCTTTTTGCAGTGTTCCATACAAATAAAACAAAGCCGCCCCCATTGTTCCATATAGATTCTGTCACGGTACGCGTCTGAGACTCGGAAGGCTTCTGAAAATGTGATTTTGTAATCTGTCTGGGGACATTTGTCCGAATGAAAAAGCTTAATGTAAAATAGATGCATCTCCCGTGATTTGTTAAAGCAAAGAGCTTCGCAAAGGCCTCAAGCCAAGATCACTGCAGCTACCGAGTTTCCATTCAGCCAATCTGGCTTGTGGAATAAACATAGGTTGCATGAGAGAGGCCTATGTAAATGCAGACAGACAAATCTAGTCCAAAAATGTGTGTGCCGGGTGATCCGAAGGCAATTTCACGTGGACAAATGAAATATCGATTCGAGTCACAGAGGCTCAGGCTGTTCTTACTCTTTACTCAATACCAGCGGCAGGTCTTTTCTTGCCCCAGATAAACCAGCTTATGCATTAACATGTGTCACGAACTTCAGATGTCTCAACAGTTAAGAAATGTGTGGTGATTAGTTGTGCCAGTGAAAAAAACAGCACATCAGCATATATATATATATATATATATATATATATGTGTGTGGGTGTGTGTGTGTGTGTATGGTGTGTATATATATATATATGTATATACACACACACACACACACACACACACACACACACACACAATATATATATATATATTATATATATATATATATATATATATATATATATATATATATGAGAGATGAGAGAGAGACACAGAGACACAGACTACCAGTCCAAATTTTTGAACTACATGGCAGTTATGATTTTTTTTTTTTTTGCAGGAGAAAGCGAAGTATGTTTGATGAATCTGCTTTTTCATGGTCATCCCTTTTTACCTTTTCTTTCTTCACTACTGTCCTCATCAAAAGCCGCTTCATATAAGATGTTCATTGACATGAGGTAATGATAAGAAAGTGCTCAGCATAAACCTTCAGGACTGTTGGAAGCCATCCCTGTTTTCTGGTAGAGGTGGTGGAGAGAAGCCAGTAAGCCTTTGTTACCTTTCTTTTGGTGTTTATTACTTACAGTTTAACATTTTATGGTCATGTTGGTGCATTCTAAAATAATGGCAACAACACAATTTTCTAAAGATATTTAATTGTTATTATTTTTATATTGAGAGTCTGGCTCTGAATACACATAAATATAAATGTCATGGACACCGCCCAACCTCCCGGTTGACTTCCCAATATTATCTTTTCCTGCATCTGACTCTCTCCGCCCAAATCTAAGCCTGAACCATCATGGTGTCATGAATGCACTCCTTTTTGCTGCAGCGCTCAGAGCATCCACCTTGCACGGCTTCCCCCACTGCCGACAAATCATCTCATCCCCCACAGCCACACACCCTGCTCTCCCCTGTACGTCCTACCTGCAATGAACCCAGACCCAGCTCTGCATGCCTGTCTCTGACTGTGCACTCCCACTCTCCTGATCATTTTTATTTTTCTGCGCTAGAAAATAGCACCTAAAAAATGTATTACAATGTCTCATTACTACAATGACATTAAAGTTAAAAAAAGAATGTGATTAATTAAAGTTAAAGAAAAAAGAAAATGTCTTTACTGAATTTATTACTGAATGTTATGCTCAACAATGTGATTAATCGTGATTATTCAGTCACTTATGTGATTAAAAAATTGCCCAACCCTATTTATTATATAACCTCAGGTATGTTATTTCATAGCCCTGTGTCTTTTGTTTTTTCTATAATATTTAAAAAATGCAAATTCATTAGCACTTTAAAAGCTGTGACTAAGACCTTGTGGTGCTGTTGGTTGTAGGTTGATAAATTAGTCCAGGGCATGGCTACAAATCAGTAGGTGAGTAAGATCGGGCGAACAAGGCCAGAGGTGAGGCGTTTTGACAGAATACTCCACAGACGTGGGAATAGTGTGGGAAGAGTGTGGGAATAGTGACAGCAGAATAAATGCATTGTCACGACTTACATCAAGTTGCATCACCACTTATCGACTGGCTTAAGTGACATTTCAGGTAAACCGGATCCAAGCCTTATTTAGAGACTGGAAGTAGATATTATCATTCATGTTCTCCTCTTGTAAAATAGCTGAAATATCGCCTATGCTGCTATGGCCTGCCCTGTCAATATGGTGCTAATACTTTTTGTTCCAGTGTGAAATACCCCCTCCCCCAAAAGGAGGAAACAATGTATCTGTTACATCAATATTGAAAAAGGAATAAAAATAATCAAAGGATTTACTGAATTTATTGTCCAGTCTATCTACAAGCTGTATATCTCAAACTATACTGTCCTTTCGTACAATAAAGTAATGGTGGTCACATCACAGGAATCAATATCTGAACAAGTAGAAATCACCAGTACCCTAACAGGCCAACTGGGAAGCTAAACTCATAAAAAAAATGACTGATCAATACACACCTAACAGTGATCAATATTCTGTTTAAGCATCCATGAGGAAACATAGTTTTGAACCCCTTGCAAATATTAAGGCCTGGACAGCAAACAATATCTATGTGCTGGATCAAAGATGCCTCTATTGCTTAAGTTCATTCTTCTAAAGTCTCCTGGAGCAGATGTTTCATATGCTCTATGTGTGCAGTATGTGGCAGTGAGTCATTAGCATAAAAAATAATAAAACATGTTATAGCACTATGTAGTTATTAAAGTTCAGATCGTGCAAAACAAATGACAGGTTCAGTTGCCTGATTTTGTTTGGAATGATAGACAGCAATTAGACAGCAACTTTTCCCGGTGCCAAAAAGAGTGATGCAATGTTTTTTATGCAATGAGCCAAATTAGGCACAAATGAGCTACCTGGAAAAGAGTAACCTCGATATCTCCAACACAATTTATTAGGCAGCTCAGTATTTGTTAATAGCAGAAAATGAAAAATGTCTCATCATAGGAATCAGGCCAGGCTGGTCACCATTATACTTTTTTCACCAGTGTCCTTCTTACACTACAAGGAACCTGTTAACTTGTTTTTTTTTAGCTTTTCAAGTTCAACATTTAGGAATCGGCTTTGGGAAAGAGGGAGTGGAGACTGGAAAGGGAAGGTTCACACACTTGGGGAACACTCCGCACACGACCACATCTGTAAAGACACCTCGACTGTTAACACATAACTGTGACCCTGAGTCACACTGACTCAGGCCATGACACATGACTGGGACCAAACTTGCTGGCCAGACCGTACCACACGGCAGGAATTCAGCACCCAGACAAGACAGAGTCACACTGACTCGCACCAATGCTCCTAACCTGCTGGTGAGGATCACACCAGCACTCCCCAAGGCCACACGGAGGGAATTCCTGAGGAAGCCCACGGCCGGCCCAGCAGACAGCCACGGTCAACCTCAAAAAAAGAGAGACCACAAGTTGTACACGTGTACTGTAAATTGAGCCCAAATGTGTGGTTGTGAATCAATTTGTGAATTGACTCATAATGACATGGTTTTTAGTAAATTTCTAATTATTTTAATAATAATTTTCTTATAGAAATGCATGGACAAAAAGAGCATCCCCAAAGGTTGTCAAATTAGAGCAAGTCTGATCGTTATCAGTGTAGGTTCTCTAGATTTTAATGCAGCTATTCAACATACTCAGGAGAAATGCTTTTTGGGAATTTTATTGTATACAAGTTCTAAGACTATTACAAATTACATGAAAGACCTTAATCAGATCATGAGGTACAATCTTAAGGAGCAGGTTATGATGTTAATAATACAGTTCGGCCTGACAAGTACCACGGGGGCAGTTTTATGCAACAAACAGTCAAAGCAAATATACTATGCACGATCCATCACGTGTTCTCTGTCTGATGGACGATTACATCCCGGCTAATGCAGCTTTGCGGGGTAGTGGTGGCCTAGTGGTTAAGGAATCAGCCCTGTAATCAGAAGGTTCGAATCCCGATCCGCCAAGGTGCCACTGAGGTGCCACTGAGCAAAGCACCGTCCCCACACACTGCTCCCTGGGCACCTGTCATGGGTGACCACTGCTCACTCAGGGTGATGGGTTAAATGCAGAGGGCAAATTTCACTGTGTGCACCGTGTGCTGTGCTGCTGTGTATCACAAGTGACAATCACTTCACTTCACTTACTTACACATTAAGACATAGAAGGCTTCTACTTTATTGATGATAAGGCTTGCTTTTGTTGATCAGCTGTGCTGCTGGTCTCTGAAGGTTGAAGTTGTACCCTTGGTTCTGGTTTTGCTGCTTGATTACATTTACATTTACAGCATTTAATAGACTCCCTTATCCAGAGTGACTTACAATCAGTATTTACAGGAGCAACTTAGGGTTAAGTGTCTTGCTACAATGGTAGTAAGTGGGATTTTAACCTGGGTGTTCTGGTTCAAAGGCGAGTGTGTTAACAACTAGGCCTGTTTCTTCTTCTTTTGCCTTTCGTCTAGCTGTTCTTCTGTTCTGCCGTGCTCTGTTGTGTAAAATCTTTTTTGATTCCTTGAAGTTGGTAATGGGATGCCAACTCTATCTCCAGAGGGACCACACCGCAGGTTGAGGCCTTAGCCAATGGCTGTAGTAGGGTGTCAGGCTGCAGGGAGGACCGACATTGCTTCTCCCCTCCTGACCATTTGACCGGAGATGAGTTCATTTTGATCCTTATAATAGGAAATTGATATAAGACTTATCCACTACACTCTAACTATTCACTCAGGTTATAAATTGGTGGTTAAAGAGACACCAACAAGTATATGCATATTCATCCATACCATGGGGTACCACATTCCTGTAAATAACTAGGAAACCTGAAATTAACTAGGTATGTCCTTTGAACATGGTACATGGGAAATTAAAGTCTATTGTCCCACCAAGTGATATGAGTCCAGAGATTTTAGATGCCCCAGGTAGAATTAAATAAAAAAAAATTCTGTGTTCTGCAGAAGTTTTGGCAGGAAGCCTGCGTAACCTCTGCCCCAGTCTTCTGGTTAAAGCGGTGTCTTGGACTTTATGGCCCGATTGTCCTCAACTTAGATCAACAGCGATTGCTCTCCAAGTTTTGTGATGCTCTATGTTTTTTCTTTCCTTTGATCTGAAAGGGGCTCTGTAATCCTTAGAGTGGCCCTGGTCTGGTATTTGTTTAATGGAATCTGCCATCTTCATCTCTGTTTCCCCTGCACACACACATACACACACTGTGATAGTGACCATATATCAAGACCGAAACGGAACACTGGTCGCACTTATCCAGAGCAACTTACAATCAGTTGTTACAGGGACAGTCCCCCCCTGGAGCAACTTAGGGTTAAGTGTCTTGCTCAGGGACACAATGTAAGCGGGATTTGAACCTGGGTCTTCTGGTTCATAGGCGAGTGTGTTACCCACTAGGCTACTACCACCCCATAACTGACGTATTTAATACAACACAAAGCCACATTGTGGTCGATGGAGGAAATACAGGTGTTTGGTATCCTGGAACAAACGCTTCTGAATACTGTTGTTGCTTAAAAATTATTTGAAGAGACCAATTAACTGTAAATGATGTATAACCTGCCAGGCCAGTTTTTCTTTTTTTTTTTTTTAAGATTCACTATCCTCCATTGTTCCCTTCTGAATGTCGGTTTGAAGATGACTTGGAGAGAGTAAAGTGGTGGAAAACTACGTGCCAGGTACCAAAAGAATGTAGAGTAGTTACCTCATATTGACTCCCCAGCAACAGTCTCTAGATCTTCTTGAGGTGCAAACACATTATCCAGGAGATAAAATGTCTGTCAGTAGGACAAGCCTAGAATACAACTGCTGTAGTTGTATCTTGATGATGGGCCTTAACCAGCCCATTCTCCACTTCCTTCTAAAGTTCAAGTTCAAGATTCAAGATGATCAGCAAAAAATCTTATATCTTCTCATAAAAAACAGTTTGAGAAACCTTGCTGAGGACCTTCATCTCAGCCACTAGCATATATAAAGATCGGGTTATTTGATTACTATCCAGTGTTCTTGACCATGTGTAAGAACGGGCAAGTAAACAGAACAATCTTCTCTGCCCTTTGTCCATTTACAATTCCACTGCAATTTGCAATGTTGCTTACTTGTAAAAATGGCCCTTTTCATGCTGTGCTCTACACAGTGACAAGTGCAGATTGGAACAACACTCCTTTAACCACTGTGATCCCAAGAAGAACCTGAGATACTTGACTTCCTTCACTTAATTTCTCCTCAATTGAAGAGAGTATTTATTTGTATAGCTGAGGCACTAATTCAGAATAAATGACATGAACTTACATGACACAAGTGGAATTTGAACATGTCATTTTGTACACAAGACAAAAAACTTTTTTAACTATAGTTTTAAACTTGGAGCTGTAATCTTCACAAAACAAGACAGATTTGTCAAATTCACTCCTGAGGTCATGATATATTGTCTCCAGCTCCCCATTATAGACACTCATCTCCTTGGCTGTGCCATGGAAATCGTACAAAGGAGAGTCGACACTGAACAGAGTGAATACCAACCGGAACCAAGTACACAGGCCTAATGAATTCAAGCATATGGGCCGAGCCACAACCATGGACTGCAGAGTGGATTAGCATAAAGCCAAGCACTCCCACTCGACAGTGCCACGGATAAGAACTGGTCCAATATTCCACAGCACGGAAAAAATCTGTGTTGAGGGTCAGCTATTGAAATTTAATTTGAGCTGCCAAGGTCTATAACATTTGTTATGATAAAAAAAATGTATCCATCTTACAATGGAAACAAAATATTTAAATGCATGAAAATAAATTCAAAAACAACAATCAGTTAATTTTTGCCAATGTTAACGAGACTAGCTGTCTCTTCTCTCTGCACTGAGGGTGGCTGCATAAAAGACAACACACACATCTGATGTGTCTCTAGAAAAAGAACCGAAATGGTGTAATACAGAAATAATCAATCATCTCTGCAGTGTTGATTTTCTGTAAAGGCATATACACAAATGGCATATGACTCCTCACTCGTTTGGGGTCCAGAAGAGTAATACCACCAAATTATGCATTTAATTTGTAAAAACACATTTAATTTCAATTTCGAAACTTCCCATTGTCCTCTAATCAACGATTTCCTGTTTCATGGTAAAATGTTTCTTTTTCAATTTAGAAATTGTAAGGCTATGAAACTGTGTATAGCGCTTTAAATATTTTCTTCTATGTCCTACATGTCTGTCCCTGAAAAGAACACATTAAACATACATATGTAATACACACTGAGCGCAGTACCCATGTACCAGTATCATAAAGTACACACTCTCATGACAAGGTGAGAAGTGTGTGGCTAGATTTTGAAAAAAAAAGGAAAAACATAAAATACAAAACAAAGAATACATCATGGTGGATTTTGCC
This sequence comes from Denticeps clupeoides, assembly GCF_900700375.1. Classification (NCBI taxonomy): domain Eukaryota; kingdom Metazoa; phylum Chordata; class Actinopteri; order Clupeiformes; family Denticipitidae; genus Denticeps; species Denticeps clupeoides. The sequence continues at coordinate 5,038 of NW_021629754.1, read as the reverse complement.
AGGTGAAATTGTTCTGGCATGTGTCAATGTTTGGTTGAAGGCCGGCATCTGATGGCAGCAGACAGAAAACGTCCCCAGCAGCTCTTTGCAGCACCATGTTGAATTGAGCTGTTTGCTAAAAGTGCACCAAGAGAGCAGAATGGAAAGTGGGTGGACAGTATTGTTCATGATGTTCTTCATCATCCTCTTCTCTCTTGTTGCCTCCAGGGTGTCTGGAGTCCTGTGATGAATTGGCCTTCCCATTGAGTTTTGCAGCATTCCTCCGAACTATTTTTCAGCTACATTTTATAAAACGTATTACTAAATGGTAGTCACTACTTTTGTTAATATTCTTTTTTAAAAGGTCATAAACACTAATATTGTTACAGTGTGTAATCTAAAATATATATTAGACAACATTAAAATTACAGTAGCCTAGTGGGTACCACACTCACAGAAAACCCCAATGACACAGATTCAAATCTCACTTACTACCATTGTGTCCCTGAGCAAGACACTTAACCCTGAGTGTCTCCAGGGGGGACTGTCCCGGTAACTACTGATTGTAAGTCACTCTGGATAAGGCCGTCTGGTAAATTAGACAAATACTGAGCTATATAAAAAAGCTGATATAATATTGACCCAATAGACTAGCATGCCTTTTACTCTGTAAATGTCAATGTTTTATGCTGTTTTATTTATTACTGGATTTATTTTGTGACTTTAAAAAATATATATTTAGAAGATCCTTAAACATAAAAAAAACAGTGTCGCTATCATGCATACCATGCATAACATCATGCATAAATGTGTTTCAAGCTTTGACCACACATACAGTGGCTTCCTGTGCCCTGCTGCATTCTTTCTTATTTTCATTCTTAATAAAAAAAGATCCCTCATGAAGAGCACCCCCAACAAGACATGTTTGCATTATAAATTTTGTCCATATTTAGCATGCATTTGACATATCATTGTCCATTTAAACTTAGTTTTTGTCAGTCGACCAACCACTGTCCATTCAATTTTTTTCTGACAACAGTTTTTTCTGCTCAGATGATGGTACATCATTCCAGGTTTTAATATTGTAAATAATTTAACAGAGTTTCAGTCATTTCAGCAATCAATTTCAAGAGCTTATTGCAGAACAATAACGTTCTGAAAAGCAGTGAAATTTTTTCAATGGTTATATACTGTATCTTCCTATATGGCTGTTTAAGAAATGAGAAAGGTACATAATTCACTGCCAGATTTTACCTATAAATCAGCACAGCAATTACTCATTACATGTTTTTAGCAGGGCAATGTACTTTGCTTGAAAGATTTATTGAAGATTATTGGCAACATTGGCAACATATGTAAATATTTCATATGAGCATAATATGTCATTCAATGTTAGTGGCGTGTTAGTGGATCAGTGTTAGTTTTACCGTTTAACTGGTTTGTTATTTATTATTAAATAATTCTGAACAACTACAAATGTCAACATAACCTTTTTGATATCCATTTACTATTCAATTCACCTCAAGAGGCAAGTCAGCATATCATCTGTCCTGCCCTCAGACTCACCAGAAAGGTGAAGTAAACTACCTATCAGTCATTTTGAATGTACCCTGCCTTGGTTAGTAACCGGTAGTCAGTGAATGCAGTGATTGCTCTCCATCATGCTCCGCTGAGGTCTCCTCCTTTACTCCGGTCACCACTTCATCTTCCCTGTTTCTGACTAGGTTGAGTTGAACAAAATAGCCCAAAAATGCCTACCAGTTCCGCAAGACTGTGTGGAAAACACAGACACAAATGCAGTTAAATTAAAAGCTGCCAGAAGTACCAGTTATGCACCGGTTTTATATACTATTTGGTCTTTCACTGATGCCTAAAGGCGATATGTTTCTTTAATAAATGTAATCAATTGCTTAGAAGGACTGAGATTTTTATTGGAAGTCTGGAGGCAAAAGAAGTGTTAAGATGGGTTTCTACATTTCATTTTTTTCAATATACCAGGCTATTTTGGACAGACTATAAATTTGTGCCTTTTAAATTTTGATTAATAGCATGCTAGAATATTCAGACAGGAAATATGGCAGTCCTATTCGAAGCCTTGTTCTTTCACCATATTTTTGCTCAGTGTGCTTACTATTACATGAAATAGCCAAGGTCAATGAGCAATGTGACCTAAAATCACCTCAGGGTGGCACCCCAGTTTTCATTATGCAGTTGTGAGACTGAATTTCTATAGAGGTCATTTGTCACGATGGCAAATAACCTGCAATTTTTTCAAGTCCGTCGAGGTACCATGCATCACCAAGCGTGAGCGGTCATCGTGAGACCTCTCACTATGAGACCAGTCCCCTGTGAGGCAACTGCAACCACAAGTTTGACCTTTTACATCCTGCTTTCTGAGGCGAGGAGGTAATATGGGCAAACCAGAGTCCATCTGTCTTAGAGGATGAATCTGGGCCTGCTCTTTGGAGGTTCAGCTCATCATGGAGCACATCTGTGACAAAGTTTTTTTGAACTCATTCTGTCGATGCACAAATGTACCTGAGTTTACCCTGCATTTAACTCTATAGATTGCAGCCTTGTCAGTATTATTACCAGTTAATATTTGTTTGATAATGTCTTGTAAAATTACTAAGATTACTACATTAGTCTTCTCAAAGTTGGACTAACATGCCCAGATAATGGAATTGGCACTCAAGCTACTAGTGAAAATGTGTCCAATTCACTGTTATTCCATATAAAAATTTCTGCTGCTGTGCTGTCAATTATCTGCTTAGAATAAACTAGAGCAATTAAATATGCTAGGGGAGGTCCCCAATGCTTTTTTTCATACTATCTCCTCCTCCCCGGTTCTTACTGTACGGTTCTCCAACATCTGCCATACATCACCTTCAGATGTGTCTTAAGTGGGTCAGCCTCCACCTCCCTGTTTGCCACAAAGGTGGTTGGATCGACACATTCATCATTGTGTTCAACTCCCAGTCTCCACACACAATTACCTTCCCTACAACGGCATGGCCACAAACATTTTCTCTCTGCCCTTCCATATCTTGCAGAAAAAAAATCACAATTGAGAAGTCTTCCCTGGCACAGTTTCACGGCCAATATAAATATTCTGTGCAGATGAATAGCTGAGTCTGAAACCTATCCTGCAAAATACCCTTGCTTGATGGCAAGAAACCTAGATCCTTTGAGATGGGGAATGGTGATAAAAGCAATGGGAGTGGATATTGCAATTTTGTGAGAGATTCTTCTCTGAACGAGATTAAAGCATTAACGTTAAAGTAAATTCTAATGAAAGAGTCACCGCAGAGCTGGTTCATCTGTCTGGCCAATTTAGTGTGGAAAGAAAAATCAATAAGGAATGAATGGAGACAAGTTCCACACAGTTCCTTTGAGAGGTTTTGAGGAAAAGCCTCTGCTTGGGGACTGGGACTGTAGAATGCACAGAGGGAGTTCAGTAGTCTTGCTTCCATCACAGAGTGACTCTGAACATGTAAGGAATTTGATGACATGCTGTAGCCGCAATAAAACATTACTGCAGTTTTTATACTACCCCTCAGTGACCATGATTGTCCTGAAAGTCTTACAATAATAAATAGCTTTAAAAAGTTAATTTCTGAAACCAAATGTCATGGAGTGTGTTCATTTTATGTCAAGTCGAAATGTGATTTTGAAATTACTGAAAGGTTTAAATTTGAGATGTTTAATTGTTTCATTGTGCTTAGGGTGACCAGACGACCCACTTTGCACTGCAATGTAATGCAACCCACTTTGGCTCACATACCTGTTTTGCATTTTCATTAGTCATTTGTTTTATGAAGTATGAAGGAGGTTGTGTTGTGTTCAGATGTATGGCACTTACAGAGACCTTGCAGAGAGTGCTTGAGTAACTGAACTGATCTGAAATGAAATGTACTAAGAAAAACAGGCTCTATGCCTCCGGGGACCTGTGGTGTTATTTCTCAAACACTGAGTGAGTGCATTTTGACCTCATAATAAAATCGCTCAGTTGTGACCTTTGCGTAAGACCTCTAGCAAATGACCTTAAGTCAATGTTAACATTTCTCAATCTAGACACAACTTTCTTTTTTATTTTTTCCCCCTCTCCCATCTTGAATTATGCGTGGGACATTGACAGCAGGGCCGGACACATTTTTTCAAATCTGACACTTTCTGCCAGGCTCCATCAACTGGTTGACAGATTATCACAACGTGTCTCAGATGATTTAATCCCTGAGAGCATGTTGAAATGTCTGTCAGCAGGCCTGTTTCCCCAACCGACAAGTAGGTAAAGCACCATCCAAACAATATCAATATAAAAAACTTTATTTGGTGTCAGCTTGATGTAGTGCTGGAAAAATACAGGTAAAAAACTGTATTTTGGCCATGTTGAGAAGGATGGGACATGGTCGTCCCAACCATGTACACTAAGCAGGGAATAATCAAAGATCCCAAACAGAAAGTTGACCCATGAAACCAACTATGTCTATTGTATTGCATATTTTAACTGATAAAAGGTTAAGATAGAATGCAATGTTTGTGCCTTTATTTGTGCTACCAATGAAACGCCTGTCCACAAACTACTGCAAGCACGTAGAAAGTTAGCAATACATACCGATTCATATTGAAATATCTTTTTTTTTTTTAGATGCATGGGTTCAGGTTTTGTCAAAGTAATTTTGATATACATAAATTAATGTGAACACTAAATAGCAATAACTAGAGCCAGGCCTGGTTCAGGTTTGGTTCAGTGTGGGTCCCTTTTTTCCCAGTTCAATTTTTTTTTCTGTTTAAATGTGAGTACAAACCTGCCCAAGTGGTTAGAATTACAAATGCTAATACGATTAGGGAGCTTATTTCTTTAACATATCTGATGTAATTATATCTGATGCAGTGAAGGGAAAATGGCTCTTTGGTTTGTAATTGGCTTTAAAAATAAAGAATACTAATTAGCTTTAGTCCCTTATAATACAACAAAACAGTTCAGTAGGGGCTGAGACAGTTTGGCTAAATCTACTCATCCTGTGTTCCTTCAGGTGATGGCTGCACGGCAGGGGGG